>NC_069722.1:1063263-1120763 GCF_027358585.1 Pangasianodon hypophthalmus | reverse complement strand
GAAGCAGGGCCGCGTCCTAAACTCCTCGCTATTCCCTAGAGAAGTGCACTACTCAGGGCTCTGAGCTGCAGCCTCGTGCGCACTCTGTAGTGCACTAAAGAGCCAACAGGCGCCATTTTGAATTTTGAGGAAGATTCCATTTTACTGCCGCTCGCTTTTAAACTCAACTTTAAACTCAACTTTAAACTAAACTCCACACATCATCAGCAGATAAAGCGGAAACTACACTCACATTTCACCACAAACCCAAAGCTTCTTCTATTTTAATAAAAATCTCGTTTGTTTGAGTGTTGCCATGCCAACAGCACCATGAGCACGTGACCGAGCCGTGACCATGTCTCCAGGGTAAGAAGCTGCAGTTTATCACCTCTTAATAAACTATTATTATTATTATTATTATTATTATTATTATTATTATTGTTATTATTATTAAACATTGTGAATCATCACTCAAGTCATTTAGAGGATTATTATTATTATTATTATTATTATTATTATTATTATTATGGAAACCATCACAGAAATTCTAATGGTTTCCACTAAATAATACCATTACAAACCTTCAGCTAACAAATAAAACCATTACTGGTACCGGTACCGATATTGGTACTTATACTGGTACTGGTACCGATACTGGTACTGATACTGGCACTGGTACTGATATTGATACTGATACTGGTACTGATACCGATACTGGTACCAATATTGGTACTGATATTGATACTGATACTGGCACTGGTACTGATACTGGTACTGATACTAGTGCTGGTTCCGATATTGGTACTGATACCGATACTGATACTGATACTGGTACTGGTACTGATACTAGTGCTGGTACCGATATTGGTACTGATACCGATACTGATACTGGTACTGATACCGATACTGATACTGGTACTGGTACCGATATTGGTACTGATACTGGTACTGATACTAGTGCTGGTACCGATACTGATACTGATACTGGTACTGATACTAGTGCTGGTACCGATATTGGTACTGATACTGGCACTGGTACTGATACTAGTGCTGGTACCGATACTGATACTGATACTGATATTGGTACCGATATTGGTACTGATATTGGTACTGATACCGATACTGGTACTGGTACTGGTACTGAGTATGGGATCTGTGCCATCTCTAGTTTGTTTGTTTGTTTTAAATCACTGCTGTGCTATTTAAGTATTTGAATATTTAAGTATTTAACTCCTTTACAATCAGGATCTTTGGAATTTTATTTCATTAAATAAATACTTTATACTCTCGAACCGGTTTCCCTGAGCATGTGCTGAATAAACGCGTGAGAGCTGTCAGTATGGAATGTGGATCCTTTACTGTACAATGTTGCTAATAAACTGTAATATTTCCAAATCAGGATTTCAACACTACTTTAAAAAGTTCTTTAAATACCAAAGATGTAGTGCATGTTGTTGCTCGTGTGGAGTAACAAATAAAATGTGCAGAGGAATAACAGACATTTTGTGGGAGATTTAAAGGTTATGTTTCTTTACTCAAGTACTTCATAATGAGTTTGCTCTCTGAAATAAAGGTACTAAATGGTACCGGTACCGGTTCCGGTACCGTCAAAGGGACATGTTCTGTACTTTTAGTATGCATCCTTTACCCGAGAAGATACACGCGACAATGAAACGTACCATTTGGTACCTTTATTTCTGAGAATGTACAACTAAATCTCAACTAATATTTATATATATATATAAAAATGGCGATCATGAATAAGTTTTCTTTCAATTCTACAATTTAAAGGTGCATTAAGTAAGATTTATTCGAATCACAGACAAACACAAACAAGCATTCAGGACCAAAATTCACAGGTTTTCAGGTTTTCTCAGCCACTTAATACACTTGTGCTGAGGCCACGGCTTAAAACTTTATATCTGATCACGTTTAAAAAAAAAAAAAAAAAAAAAAAAAAAAAAAAAAAATTATTGCACCTTTAAAGACAGTAAACAAACAATTAAATATTTTGCAGTATTCAATTTAATTCAGTTTTATTTGTCTAGCGCTTTTAACGATGGACATTGTCACAAAGCAGCTTTACAGAAATAAATACATTCAAATTAAATTAAATCAGAATAAATCACCGCAGCGAACCTGTTAGAAGGAAACTTCCTTACACCGGCTATTATATAATTATTTAATGAGAAGGCTTCACTTTACTGTATTTATTTAAAAAATATTGCTTGCTGATGGTAGAATTTCACCCGAGATGATAATGAAATGATCAGATGAAGCCGTGTCGACACATTGCTGATCCCCGAGCGTGTTGTTTATTCGCAGTAAGCTGTGGAAGGGACGGCCGCTGCATCAGACTACATTCTGTCTGGGTGATCAGACGCCCTGTTACTCCACCACACACGCCGAGGTGAGAAGAAGTCACGCCAGACATCCCTGAGCTGGCTGTAGGCTTTAATCTCCTCTCATTAGATATCTGCTGCTGTAGAGTTTCTGTGGCAGGAGAGACGACGGCCAGCCGCTGGCGTTCTTCCTGAGAGAGCCGTCCTATCCGTCACAGCATCACAGCGATCTGCACCTCAGGAACATCTCTGAAGGCTCCTCGTTCTCCTCCACACACTCGAGAGACGTCCACGGCCCCAAAGACGTCACAGCGGTACCGTCAGGGTTTTAAATAGGTTCTGAAATACCTCGTTATTAACGTTACGTATCCGAACAGAACCTCTCGCCTGTGTGTTCGCAGCATGATGTCCTGCGTAGTCTGAGAACCAGGAACTGGACTCGGAACCGTGAAAGTCTGGCAATGAAAGAGGTGACCAATCCTCCTGAAGACACGCCGTACAGGAGCTCCTATCGCTCGGATCACTGTGGTGCCGCGACCAGCGGTCAGTCGGAGCAGGCTTGCGGTCGACCCACACGCTGGCACCGACACGACATCCTCACAGGTATTTAACACAGAGTTACAGCGCAGAGATCCGCACACGTCCCGGAGTGTTTTATTCCTCTTACACCACAGCAACTTGCCAACAGGTACAACGTCATACTTAAGAATGACACGCCATACTTTTTTATCCATTTATAGTTACACTTAATGTTCTGCGAAACAAGTTAGTTCCTGTTCTCACTTACGTTACAGCAGCTATAAACAGTCGTTCCCTCACCAGTCTCTCTCTCTCTTTTCTCTGTCTTGAAGTTAAAAATCGCAGCTTGTTACATCACGTTACCGAGAAACCGCACAGAAGCGTAAACTCCTCTGTCCTGAACATGTCGGAAAACTTATACAGCTTTACCTCTGACTGTTACAAAGCGCTGACACTGGAGACTCCTTCCATAAACGTTAAATAATAAACAGCTCCTTACAGAAAACTTCACAATATCGACATTTTTTAAAAAAATCTATTTGTGGTACACATCACTGTGAATGAGCTGTTACTATAGAAACGATAACGTATTAGAACGAGCGCATTCATTATAAATAAAGCCGTGATTAGCAGCTGCACTACTGTCAGAGCTGCTGTTCTAGAGAATTAATCAACATCTTCTGACCAGAGTCCAGAATCCAGAATCCTGATTGGTCAGAAAGGTGAGATTTAGTCTTTTATGATATAAGAAAGCACAGTTTGGTAGCTGATTAATGATTTGATGTACGAAACATCAAAGCAGATGGATGGATGGACTTTATTGATCCCCAAGGGGAAATCTGGGAGCTAATTTTGGGTATTAAAGCAGCTAATGATTCAACATGATACAGTTTAGGACAGTTTTAGTGATCTTATTCAATTACAATACTGACAATAATAATAATTTTTTTAAAAAAAGCGTTCACTGTGTGCAGCGGTAAGCCACGCCTTCTTCCCCAGCGTATGAAGTCTGAATTTGCCCCACAGGAGCGGAAAGATCACCAGCGGGTCCTGGGGAGCCGAAGAAGAAATCCATAGAGAGGCAGATTTGTGCCGTACGCCGCTGGGAGAGCAACTGCACCTCGATGCGCTTGTACTGAAACACTCCGAGGTCACGTGATGCATTTAATCACTCAATAAAATTTTTTTAAAAATCCAGATTTAGCTGAAATGTCTTAATGACTGTTGTAAACCACTGAGCCAACCCTGAATATAAAAGTTAAAGGTGCAATAGCTGATTTTTCAGATTTCTTACTAGCACAAATAACGTGGAAAAATACGTAGAACATGATAAAGAATAATGGTTTACACTTCCACCTGAACACAAGTGTATTACGTAGCTGAGAAAATCAGTTTGGAAAACTGCGTTATGGTCCGGAATGCTTGCGTGTGTTTGTCAGTCATTTTATAGACACCAACAAACGCCCCTTCACTCCGCCCACATCTCAGTCTCAAACTCAAACCGGTAATTCATCTGTGAGCCAATCATACTGTGCTTTGGAAAATAAAGACAACAAAAACAACGAAAAAAAACAACAAAAAAAATGCAGTAACACCAGAATAAACATCAGCAGCACTTTTCTAAGATGGAGTCATTTATTACTGGTGAAGGGGAATGAAGCTGGACGCAGAATTAGCAACGCTGCTAATGGACAAGTCTATAAACACAATCTGTATGAAGCTTTTGAATGGCGGCTTTACATAACAAATCAAGCATAGTTTTTTTTCCAATTATAAAGGGGGAAAAAGGAGCTTAGATCTGATTACAAAGGAAACAGGACATCGACCGCACCCATGACTATCCTCATAAATCATTAAGAGCTGGATCTGTGTGTGTTTATAGAGTTATAACTCGGGTTTCAAGCAGCTGAATGGGTGAGTGCGCTTGAAAGTGATGTCATAATCGTCCTCGCTAATGCTAACTCTAGCTAAACCACCATAGATTCTGGGGCGGAGCTTGGGTGGGAATGGGGGGTGGGCAGAGTCCAAAGAGTAAAAATAATCCTTCAAATCTTATTCAGCTCTAACTCCGTAACTTTTAAAGAGCTAATCTTGCCAAATTTTGCGAATGGTGAGGTTTTGACTGATATATATATTTATATATATTATATATTTGTTTTTAAAAGAAATAAATTGTCTCAAACTAGAGTTCAGGAAAATTCAGTCAACAGCACGATCACAAAAGCACGCAAGTCAAAGTATCAGAGCAGTTCTTTATTATTATTCTTCTTCTTATTTTTTTAATTAATGTATTGAACTGAAAAGAGAGGCTGAAATGCAGACAGACACGTCACGGCTTCCCGATAAGCCGGAGGGAAAGTTCACACACGTGTACATGGACGTAAGACACAGACACGGAGATGGAAAGAGGACACGTATGTATTTACAGCGGTGACCCTCGGGCAGGCGTGAAGGAGGGAGAGAGAGAGAGAGAGAGAGAGAAACACAGCAGTACGACTCCGCAGCCCTCGGGCAGGCGTGAGGTCTCGGGGCACCGACGCACAGCTTCACAACGCTCCAGTTTCTCCTGGGGTGGTTTCAGTGCAGTTTTCAAAAAAAAAAAAAAAAAATACAAACAAAAACCAAAAACACAAGAAACAAACCAACAAAGAAACAAACAAACAAGAAAAAAAAAAAAAAACCCAAAACACTCCCCAGTGCGATTTCTGCTCACTTTCTCAAGCCATCTAGCTTTCAAAAACAACTACATCTATGTTTCAGTTGTATGCTTAGCTTTAACGCTCTATAAAAAGATAACGGCTTTAAAGCGGCGTACGGGTTTTAAGCACTTTTACACCATAAACATATAGATGTGATCGATATATTCAGGGTGAAATGGGGGAGAAATCAATGCGCTCGTGTTTAAGCCTAAACCTAACTTATATTTCATTATATTTATATATTTATTTTGCATTGCCTGAAGTACTTTAGTGGTCTGAGTTACTGTTTAAATGCTACTTGGGGGTGCAAATTGAACTTTCATTACTCCTACTCAATTCTCATCATCATCAACATCATTCTCATCATCATCACTTTTCTTTTCACTCGTTCTTCTTCTCCTTCTGCTTGAGCAGTTTGTTGACCTCCCGCTTCACCATGCCGGCGTACTTGGTGATGATGCCGTGCTGGTTCAGGCCGGGCAGCAGCAGGAGGAAGTTCACTGTAAACACACACACACACACACACACACAGGAGATTTATGAGCGGGCGAGTCTCGGCGTCTCGCCCCGGAGGAAACGGCACGGCTCTAGCTACCCGTCAAACTCGAATCGCAACTCGATGTGAAAGGTGGAACTTGGCTCAAAGGTGAAAAGACGCATTTATATTACAGCACAGCGCTGTGTGAGCTGTGTGTGCGCTGTGTGTGAGCTGCGTGAGAGCTGTGTGTGAGCTGTGTGTGCGCTGCGTGTGCGCTGTGTGTGAGCTGTGTGTGAGCTGTGTGTGCGCTGCGTGTGTGCTGTGTGTGAGCTGCGTGTGTGCTGCGTGTGCGCTGTGTGTGAGCTGTGTGTGCGCTGCGTGCGAGCTGCGTGTGTGCGCTGTGTGTGAGCTGCGTGTGTGAGCTGCGTGTGCGCTGCGTGTGCGCTGTGCGAGAGCTGTGCGAGAGCTGTGTGTGTGCTGTGTGTGAGCTGTGTGTGCTGTGTGTGAGCTGTGTGTGTGAGCTGTGTGTGTGAGCTGTGTGTGTGAGCTGTGTGTGTGCTGTGTGTGCGCTGTGTGTGAGCTGTGTGCGCTGTGTGTGCGCTGTGTGTGAGCTGTGTGTGAGCTGTGTGTGCGCTGTGTGTGAGCTGTGTGTGTGCTGTGTGTGTGAGCTGTGTGTGTGCTGTGTGTGTGCTGTGTGTGCGAGCTGTGTGCGCGCTGTGTGTGCTGTGTGTGCGCGCTGTGTGCGCTGTGTGAGCTGTGTGTGCGCGCTGTGCGCGCTGTGTGAGCTGTGTGTGCGCTGTGTGAGCTGCGTGTGTGCTGCGTGTGTGAGCTGCGTGTGTGAGCTGCGTGTGAGCTGCGTGTGTGCGCTGTGTGTGCGCGAGCTGTGTGCGAGCTGTGTGCGCGCTGTGTGTGAGCTGTGTGTGCGCGCTGTGTGCGCTGTGTGTGCGCTGTGTGAGCTGCGTGTGTGAGCTGCGTGTGCGCTGTGTGTGAGCTGTGTGTGCGCTGTGTGTGCGCTGTGTGTGAGCTGTGTGCGCTGTGTGTGTGAGCTGTGTGTGCGCTGTGTGTGCGCTGTGTGTGCGCTGTGTGTGAGCTGTGTGCGCTGTGTGAGCTGCGTGCGAGCTGCGTGCGAGCTGCGTGTGAGCTGTGCGCGCTGCGTGTGAGCTGTGTGTGCGAGCTGTGTGTGCGCTGTGTGTGAGCTGTGTGCGCTGTGTGTGAGCTGTGTGCGCTGTGTGTGAGCTGTGTGCGCTGTGTGTGAGCTGTGTGTGCGCTGTGTGTGAGCTGTGTGCGCTGTGTGTGCGCTGTGTGTGCGCTGTGTGTGCGCTGTGTGTGAGCTGTGTGCGCTGTGTGTGAGCTGTGTGCGCTGCGTGTGAGCTGCGTGTGAGCTGCGTGCGAGCTGCGTGTGAGCTGCGTGTGAGCTGCGTGTGCGCTGTGTGAGCTGTGTGCGCTGTGTGTGCGCTGTGTGTGAGCTGCGTGTGTGAGCTGCGTGTGTGAGCTGCGTGTGCGCTGTGTGAGCTGTGTGTGAGCTGTGTGTGTGCTGTGTGAGCTGTGTGTGAGCTGTGTGTGTGCTGTGTGTGTGCGCTGTGTGTGAGCTGTGTGAGCTGCGTGTGTGAGCTGCGTGTGCGCTGCGTGTGCGCTGTGTGTGAGCTGTGTGTGAGCTGTGTGTGCGCTGTGTGTGCGCTGTGTGTGAGCTGTGTGCGCTGTGTGCGGTGTGTGAGCTGTGTGTGAGCTGTGTGTGCTGTGTGTGCTGTGTGTGCGCTGTGTGTGCGCTGTGTGTGAGCTGTGTGCGCTGTGTGTGCTGTGTGTGAGCTGTGTGCGCTGTGTGAGCTGTGTGAGCTGCGTGTGAGCTGCGTGTGAGCTGCGTGTGCGCTGCGTGTGAGCTGCGTGTGCGCTGTGTGTGTGAGCTGTGTGCGCTGTGTGTGAGCTGTGTGCGCTGTGTGTGAGCTGTGTGCGCTGTGTGTGCGCTGTGTGTGAGCTGTGTGCGCTGTGTGTGAGCTGTGTGTGCGCTGCGTGTGTGAGCTGCGTGTGTGAGCTGCGTGTGAGCTGTGTGTGCGCTGTGTGAGCTGTGTGTGCGCTGCGTGTGTGAGCTGCGTGTGTGAGCTGCGTGTGCGCTGCGTGCGAGCTGTGTGTGCGCTGTGTGTGCGCTGTGTGTGAGCTGTGCGAGCTGTGTGTGAGCTGTGTGTGAGCTGTGTGTGCGCTGCGTGTGCGCTGTGCGAGAGCTGTGCGAGAGCTGTGTGTGTGCTGTGTGTGAGCTGTGTGTGCTGTGTGTGAGCTGTGTGTGCTGTGTGTGAGCTGTGTGTGTGAGCTGTGTGTGTGAGCTGTGTGTGTGCTGTGTGTGCGCTGTGTGTGAGCTGTGTGCGCTGTGTGTGCGCTGTGTGTGAGCTGTGTGTGAGCTGTGTGTGTGCTGTGTGTGTGAGCTGTGTGTGTGCTGTGTGTGTGCTGTGTGTGCGAGCTGTGTGCGCGCTGTGTGTGAGCTGTGTGTGAGCTGTGTGTGTGCGCTGTGTGCGCTGTGTGAGCTGTGTGTGCGCTGTGTGAGCTGCGTGTGTGAGCTGCGTGTGCGCTGTGTGTGAGCTGTGTGTGTGCGCTGTGTGTGCGCTGTGTGTGAGCTGTGTGTGTGCTGTGTGTGTGCTGTGTGTGCGAGCTGTGTGCGAGCTGTGTGTGCGCTGTGTGTGAGCTGTGTGCGCTGTGTGTGCGCGCTGTGTGCGCTGTGTGTGCGCTGTGTGTGCGCTGTGTGAGCTGCGTGTGTGAGCTGCGTGTGCGCTGCGTGTGAGCTGTGTGTGCGCTGTGTGTGCGCTGTGTGTGAGCTGTGTGCGCTGTGTGTGCTGTGTGTGCGCTGTGTGTGCGCTGTGTGTGTGCGCTGTGTGTGAGCTGTGTGCGCTGTGTGCGCGCTCTGTGTGCGCTGTGTGCGAGCTGCGTGTGCGCTGCGTGTGAGCTGTGTGTGCGCTGTGTGTGTGCTGTGTGTGCGAGCTGTGTGTGTGAGCTGTGTGTGCGCTGTGTGTGCGAGCTGTGTGTGCGCTGTGTGTGAGCTGTGTGCGCTGTATGTGAGCTGTGTGCGAGCTGCGTGCGAGCTGCGTGTGTGAGCTGCGTGCGAGCTGCGTGTGCGCTGTGTGCGCTGCGTGTGCGCTGTGTGAGCTGTGTGTGAGCTGTGCGCGCTGTGTGTGCGCTGTGTGTGAGCTGTGTGTGCGCTGCGTGTGAGCTGCGTGTGAGCTGTGTGAGCTGTGCGCGCTGTGTGTGCGCTGTGTGTGCGCTGTGTGTGTGCGCTGTGTGTGTGCGCTGTGTGTGCGCTGTGTGAGCTGCGTGTGAGCTGCGTGTGCGCTGTGTGAGCTGCGTGTGAGCTGTGTGTGCGCTGTGTGTGTGCTGTGTGTGCGAGCTGTGTGTGCGCTGTGTGTGAGCTGTGTGTGCGCTGTGTGTGCGCTGTGTGAGCTGTGTGTGAGCTGTGTGTGCTGTGTGTGCGAGCTGTGTGTGCGCTGTGTGTGAGCTGTGTGTGCGCTGTGTGTGCGCTGTGTGAGCTGTGTGTGAGCTGTGTGTGCTGTGTGTGCGAGCTGTGTGTGCGCTGTGTGTGCGCTGTGTGTGCGCTGTGTGAGCTGCGTGCGAGCTGCGTGTGCGCTGTGTGAGCTGCGTGTGAGCTGTGTGTGCGCTGTGTGTGTGCTGTGTGTGCGAGCTGTGTGTGCGCTGTGTGTGAGCTGTGTGCGCTGTGTGTGCGCTGTGTGTGCGCTGTGTGTGAGCTGTGTGTGAGCTGTGTGCGAGCTGTGTGTGAGCTGTGTGAGCTGCGTGTGAGCTGCGTGCGAGCTGTGTGTGCGCTGTGTGCGCGCTCTGTGTGCGCTGTGTGCGAGCTGCGTGTGAGCTGTGTGTGAGCTGTGCGCGCTGTGTGTGAGCTGTGTGCGCTGTGTGAGCTGTGTGTGAGCTGTGTGTGAGCTGTGTGCGCTGTGTGCGCTGTGTGCGAGCTGCGTGTGAGCTGTGTGTGCGCTGTGTGAGCTGCGTGTGAGCTGCGTGTGAGCTGTGCGCGCTGTGTGTGAGCTGTGTGCGCTGTGTGAGCTGCGTGCGAGCTGCGTGTGAGCTGTGCGCGCTGTGTGCGCTGTGTGAGCTGTGTGTGCGCTGTGTGCGCGCTCTGTGTGCGCTGTGTGCGAGCTGCGTGTGAGCTGTGTGTGCGCTGTGTGAGCTGCGTGTGAGCTGCGTGTGAGCTGTGCGCGCTGTGTGTGAGCTGTGTGCGCTGTGTGAGCTGCGTGCGAGCTGCGTGCGAGCTGCGTGTGAGCTGTGCGCGCTGTGTGTGAGCTGTGTGTGCGAGCTGTGTGTGAGCTGTGTGTGCGCTGTGTGTGAGCTGTGTGCGCTGTGTGTGAGCTGTGTGCGCTGTGTGTGAGCTGTGTGCGCTGTGTGTGAGCTGTGTGTGCGCTGCGTGCGAGCTGGGTGTGCGCTGCGTGCGAGCTGCGTGTGTGAGCTGCGTGTGCGCTGCGTGCGAGCTGTGTGTGCGCTGTGTGTGCGCTGTGTGTGCGCTGTGTGTGAGCTGTGTGTGAGCTGCGTGTGTGCTGCGTGTGAGCTGCGTGTGCGCTGCGTGTGAGCTGTGTGTGCGCTGCGTGTGAGCT
This sequence comes from Pangasianodon hypophthalmus, assembly GCF_027358585.1. Lineage (NCBI taxonomy): Eukaryota > Metazoa > Chordata > Actinopteri > Siluriformes > Pangasiidae > Pangasianodon > Pangasianodon hypophthalmus. Next base: position 1,110,169 of record NC_069722.1, on the reverse strand, counting down.
GTGTGTGAGCTGTGCGCGAGCTGTGTGTGCGCTGTGTGTGAGCTGTGCGCGCTGTGTGTGTGCTGTGTGAGCTGTGTGTGAGCTGTGCGCGCTGTGTGTGTGCTGTGTGTGAGCTGTGTGTGAGCTGTGTGTGTGCTGTGTGTGAGCTGTGTGTGCGCTGTGTGTGAGCTGTGCGCGCTGTGTGTGCGCTGTGTGTGCGCTGTGTGTGCGCGCTGTGTGAGCTGTGTGTGAGCTGTGTGAGCTGCGTGTGTGCTGTGTGTGAGCTGTGTGAGCTGTGCGCGCTGTGTGTGTGCTGTGTGTGCGCTGTGTGTGTGCGCGCTGTGTGCGCGCTGTGTGTGAGCTGTGTGTGAGCTGTGTGTGCGCTGTGTGTGCGCTGCGTGTGAGCTGTGTGTGCGCTGCGTGTGAGCTGCGTGTGCGCTGTGTGTGCGCTGTGTGTGAGCTGTGTGAGCTGTGTGTGAGCTGTGTGCGCTGTGTGTGCGCTGTGTGTGCGCTGTGTGTGAGCTGCGTGTGAGCTGCGTGTGCGCTGCGTGTGAGCTGTGTGTGCGCTCTGTGTACGCTGCGTGTGCGCTGCGTGTGAGCTGTGCGCGCTGCGTGTGAGCTGTGTGTGCGCTGTGTGTGCGCTGTGTGTGAGCTGCGTGTGAGCTGCGTGTGTGCTGCGTGTGTGCTGTGTGTGAGCTGTGTGTGCGCTGTGTGTGAGCTGTGTGTGAGCTGCGTGTGAGCTGCGTGTGAGCTGCGTGTGCGCTGCGTGTGAGCTGTGCGCGCTGCGTGTGAGCTGTGTGTGCGCTGTGTGTGCGCTGTGTGTGAGCTGCGTGTGAGCTGCGTGTGTGCTGCGTGTGTGCTGTGTGTGAGCTGTGTGTGCGCTGTGTGTGAGCTGTGTGTGAGCTGTGTGTGCGCTGCGTGTGAGCTGCGTGTGCGCTGTGTGTGAGCTGTGCGCGCTGTGTGTGAGCTGTGTGTGCGCTGTGTGTGAGCTGTGTGAGCTGTGTGTGAGCTGTGTGTGAGCTGTGTGCGCTGTGTGTGAGCTGTGTGCGCTGTGTGTGCGCTGTGTGTGAGCTGTGCGCGCTGTGTGTGAGCTGTGTGTGCGCTGTGTGTGCGCTGCGTGTGCGCTGCGTGTGCGCTGCGTGTGAGCTGTGTGTGCGCTGTGTGTGCGCTGTTTGTGCGCTGTGTGTGAGCTGTGTGTGAGCTGTGTGTGAGCTGCGTGTGAGCTGCGTGTGAGCTGCGTGTGAGCTGTGTGCGCTGTGTGTGCGCTGTGTGTGCGCTGTGTGTGAGCTGTGTGTGAGCTGCGTGTGCGCTGTGTGTGAGCTGTGTGTGCGCTCTGTGTACGCTGTGTGTGCGCTGCGTGTGAGCTGCGTGTGAGCTGCGTGTGCGCTGCGTGTGAGCTGTGCGCGCTGCGTGTGAGCTGTGTGTGCGCTGTGTGTGTGCTGTGTGTGAGCTGCGTGTGAGCTGCGTGTGTGCTGTGTGTGTGCTGTGTGTGAGCTGTGTGTGCGCTGTGTGTGAGCTGTGTGTGAGCTGTGTGTGCGCTGCGTGTGAGCTGCGTGTGCGCTGTGTGTGAGCTGTGCGCGCTGTGTGTGAGCTGTGTGTGAGCTGTGTGTGAGCTGTGTGAGCTGTGTGTGAGCTGTGTGTGAGCTGTGTGTGAGCTGTGCGCGCTGTGTGTGAGCTGTGTGTGAGCTGTGTGCGCTGTGTGTGAGCTGTGTGCGCTGTGTGTGCGCTGTGTGTGAGCTGTGCGCGCTGTGTGTGAGCTGTGTGTGCGCTGTGTGTGCGCTGCGTGTGCGCTGCGTGTGAGCTGTGTGTGCGCTGTGTGTGAGCTGTGTGTGCGCTGTGTGTGAGCTGTGCGCGCTGTGTGTGAGCTGTGTGTGCGCTGTGTGTGCGCTGCGTGTGCGCTGCGTGTGAGCTGTGTGTGCGCTGTGTGTGCGCTGTGTGTGCGCTGTTTGTGCGCTGTGTGTGAGCTGTGTGTGAGCTGTGTGTGAGCTGCGTGTGAGCTGCGTGTGAGCTGCGTGTGAGCTGCGTGTGAGCTGCGTGTGAGCTGCGTGTGCGCTGCGTGCGCTGTTTGTGAGCTGCGTGTGTGCTGCGTGTGAGCTGCGTGTGAGCTGCGTGTGCGCTGCGTGTGAGCTGCGTGTGAGCTGCGTGTGAGCTGCGTGTGCGCTGCGTGTGAGCTGCGTGTGCGCTGTTTGTGAGCTGTGTGTGAGCTGTGTGTGCGCTGTGTGTGCGCTGTGTGTGCGCTGTGTGTGAGCTGTGTGTGCGCTGTGTGTGCGCTGTGTGCTGCGTGAGCTGTGTGTGTGCTGTGTGAGCTGTGTGTGTGCTGCGTGAGCTGTGTGTGCGTCTCTCAGGACGCCTTCACGTCTATTAATCTGCGTGTGAGCTGTGTGTGAGCTGTGTGTGAGCTGTGTGTGCGCTGTGTGTGAGCTGTGTGTGCGCTGTGTGTGCGCTGTGTGTGCGCTGTGTGTGTGCTGTGTGAGCTGTGTGTGAGCTGCGTGAGCTGTGTGTGTGCTGTGTGTGAGCTGTGTGTGCGCTGTGTGTGAGCTGTGTGTGCGCTGTGTGTGCGCTGTGTGTGCGCTGTGTGTGAGCTGTGTGTGCGCTGTGTGTGAGCTGCGTGAGCTGTGTGTGTGCTGCGTGAGCTGTGTGTGCGTCTCTCAGGACGCCTTCACGTCTATTAATCTGCGTGTCGAGTCTGAATCAGAGCGAAATGGATTCTTCTGGTTCGTGTACGGCTGAAAACGTCCTCATGAGACTCTTCCATTCGTTGTTCGGAAATTTGGCGACAGAAAAAAAAAAAAAAGTGTGTGTGGAAATCACAGAAATCACCTGAGCGTGGAGAACGTCAGCACTGCGCCGGCACTAAACACATCACATAATTACATACATAACTAGTTTAATTTGTTGTTGTTTTTTTTTGCATGTCGCTTCCAGCAGTTATTTTCTCTTCTCGGTTTCTCTCGGCCCAAATCTCTAGAACACGCTGCTTTTCTGCGGCACTAGAGCGGCAAAAGCGCACGGCAACCCGAGACACACGGCATTAACTGATTCACTTCCTTTAGAGAGTCGATTCAGAGTCGATTCAGAGTCACTTCGAGATGGAGACCACCTCACTCGGAGGCTTCCGGAGATCCTCACCTGAGGAAAGAACCGCACCGAGGAGGAGAACACTCCAGGGTGCTGATAATCTCATCAGGAAGTCTGAATTAGACCACACGAGTCTAACGACATCATAAAATATGCGAACCAATCAGTGGATAGGGGAGGGGTTTTCCAATTTGCATATTCATAAAATCTGGAATTTTCTGACAAGTGTTAAAGAGTAAGAGCTTCTGCTGCCCTTCTCCGTGATCCGACACTCGTTTAGTGGAATAATCACGTTAAAATTTTAAAACAACAGTGACTTTAAGCACTTATCAACATTAATCTATTTAAATAATTGATTGAATAATAGAATAATAAATTGTTAAACAGGTTTTTAATATTCATGACCAAAGATAACCTAGGCGCATCTCTCCACCTTTACCCTCATTAAAAAATTCTGTAGTTGTGACGTCGTCATGTAAGTTTGGACGCGATTGGTGTAAAAAAAGCTGCTTCCGTGACATCACACCCTGAGCTCATACGTGACCCCGCCCCCCCCAAATCAGATTTATACAGTAGTACTGAGAAAGCCTCTGTATTTAACGTGAATAAATATAAAATTCCGGTTCTGGTAATCAATCAAAAATAACGAGTGGCTCAATCAAGCAGTTAGTTAAACGTTTTAAAGTCATTCTTCAGCGCAGGGCTTCTTTAAACGAACGCGTCTCCGACACTCTGCCCTGCTTAATGCTGGGTCATGAAGAGCTTATTTTTGGACTGGGAACTACGGCTCCGTTTTCTTGCCCTACATACCACGACCTCTTTTACTCAACACTCTTATCACACACACACACACACACACACACACACACACACACACACACCGCTCGCAGCGCTTCCCACGCCGGCTTACAAAACCCACAAACCCACTGGATATCAACACACGCATCACAGCTAGCGATAAAGACTTTCCTCAGAGAGTTAAACTGATTAGGAAGATTAAAATCTAAGATCTTGTACTAAATAACATCATTCTTCATCACGTCATTTCACAGAAATTGAGATACGCTTTGATACCTTTAAAACTTCAAGGTTTTCTTTTCAAATATCAATTACAAACCCTAACAATTGCTTAACTTTACCTAGATTTGATATTTCGTTTTCTTCTCTTTTGAATCTTTAACTCTAAAAATGTAAAATACTCCAGTGTTTACAGAAACTTTAAAAAAAAATACAATTTGTAGACATTAAATAAAAGTGTCCTCAAACTAATTTATTTAAGTTTTTAAATGCTGTTACAGTAGGCAGTCTGTTAGGAAACTTGCAAATCATGTATTGAAGAGAAATGTCTAGAAATATCTTGATTTTCTTTCTTTCTTTAGTTTCCTTATTTTTTTGTTTGTTTTTTCTTTCTTTCTTTCTTTCTTTCCAAAAATAGCTAAAAGAAGAAATTTACTTCTTATTCTTTTTTCTTTCTTTGTTCCTGTCTTTTTTTTCTTTTTTTCTATTGCTCTTTTCTTTCTTTCTTTCTTTCTTTCTTTCTTTCTTTCAAATCGCTAAAAGAAGAAAGTTAATTCTTACTCTTTCTTTTTTCTTCAGTTTCCTTGTTATTTCTGCTTTTTCGTTTGTTTTTTCTTTTGCTTTTTATTTTTCTTTCTTTCTTTCAAAAATTAGCTAAAAGAAGAAAGTTACTTCTTATTTTTTTCTTTCTTTGTTTCTGTCTTTTTTCTTCAGTTTCCTTGTTATTTCTGTTTTTTCATTTGTTTTTTCTATTGCTCTTTGCTCTTTCTTTTTCTTTCTTTCTTTCTTTCTTTCAAGAAAGTTATTTCTTACTCTTTCTTTTTTCTTCAGTTTCCTTGTTATTTCTGCTTTTTCGTTTGTTTTTTTCTATTGCTCTCTCTTTCTGTCTGTCTGTCAAACATTGCCTGCCTCTCTCAGGGACCCCTGCACACCTCTGAGCACAGTGAGCATTAACTATCGACACAGACACAGAGGCGCCGTCACACTGCATACGTACCGATCAGGTAGGTCAGGACGAGGTTATGGACCTGCTGTCCGATCCAGGCCACGACCACCAGAGTGCTGATCACCGACAGGAAGTACTGTGAGGAAACGAAAGAGTTCAGGAATGAAGAACTGATAGTGACAGTGTGACAGAGCTGCAGTTTTGCTCAGTTGACGCCTGCAGACATCCGCCAGCACGTCTAAGTGCCTTAAAGGTGCAATAGTTGATTTTAAAAAAAAATTCCTTATCCATATTATACCACAAATAACCTGGAAGATATGTAGACCATCATCATAAAACGACGGATTAAACCGTGGCCTTAGCGAATATTTATCAAGTTGCTGAGAAAACCGTCTGGATAATGGACTTCCGGTCCGGAACGCGCGTTTGTGTTCGGATGCGCTTCCTGGGGGCGGAGCTTCGGAGATCCTGGGTGGCAATTTGGTCTTAATTTACGTTCGAATTTTAACAAAAGTGACGATTTGTTGTTTTGTCATTTTTGTTCAATGGATTAATAATAAGCTCAGAACCAGCATATGTAAATATTTACTAACTCATTTTTTAAATTCTTCTACGAATCGTTTAAAAAGCACACAGTCTCTCTTGTCTAGAGGAAACGTAAACCTTTTTTTTTTTTTTTTTTTTGGCTCGTATTTATCCACAGTGAAGCTTGTGAGCCTGATTAAGCTTCATGTTCACTGAACACGGAGCCAGAAACGTCTTTTATAACCCTTTCCCCACTGGTCCGTTTCCACACCATCCGAATAACTTCCCTGAGCCAATCGGTCGCTTTGCCGCACAAGTCATTTGCATAAAACGGTGAACTTTTTGCTTTTTTTTTTTTTTTTTTCAGTTGTTTTAGTTGAGATTTTGCGAGTTCTGCGGCTCATGTCACTCCTTTAGCAAGCTTTCAAAGCTGCCAGTTGCGTGTTAGCGTGAAGGTAAAACCCGTGAACGCGCGAGACGGACGCCGCCATTTACCATCTTGGGTTTCTCCTCCTTGAGGGCAAACAGGCGTTTCCACCAGCCGAGCACACGCCGCTGCGTCTTCACCAGGTTCCCACAGATCTGATGGAAGCGCTGCTGCTGCTCCGTGGTCCTGCACACACACACACACACACACACACACACAATGACAACATTACTGCTCAAAAACAAATCAGTGAACTAAATAATGCGACAGCGGCATTTAATCACACATTTCAAACTCCGTCATGTTTCAGGGTGTCGATGCTGCAGGACTGAATTACAGCAGTTTAAATTTTACGCTTCAATTAAATCAAACGAACTGGATTATTTTTTTTTAACGTTGTAAGATTACAGTGTACGATTCAGCTGTATTTATCGATTCAGAAGACAAAACTTTTTCTATAAACCTACGATAAAGTGTAACGACTTTTTCCTCGCTCCTGATTTTTCACTGCGTCGCTGCAGACCCACGAGGAGCACGAAGATATATTTATATAATAATTAAAGATCAGTATAAACAAAAAAATAATAATAGTAATAATAATAATAACAAAGAATAAGACAATGGAGAAAAAAAAACAGAACACAAATATAACATTTACATATTTTTGTTAGGAGTGAATTTATTATATAATCTGCTGTTTTGTAGATGTTCATCTTTTTATCCATGTATTTTTTTTCCCTTGTAGTGCTTCAGTTAAAAAAAATAATAATAATAATTTTTAAAGCTAAAAGAAATAATATCTTTTGATATTCAAAGTTTCGGTATCAATATTGTTAACAGAGAAGAGAAAAAACTGGCTTTGTGTCATCTTTAATAAGAACGAATGATTTAATGCCGTGTTTCACCTCCTCCTACTGAACAGCCAGCTATCGTAGAGACGCTCGCAGGGGCGCGCAAACTTTTGTTGCAGTGTTGCAGAGTCGAAGGCAAACACGGCAGACAAAAACAGAACTGATGGAGTAAAGTCAGAAATAAACACGCTTGCCAAACTGACGCTGGCTCTTCAGAACGTCTCTAAACTCACAGGAAAACCAAACCACATCTCTCGCACCAACAACAGAGAAGCGGCGATGCCTTAAAGCAAGACGTCTAAGATCTCGCTGCACGTTTGTTCCGATCGCTCACTTCTAACGAGCTGATCAAATTCGGATGATAAAATCAAAAACGTTTCGCTCGGGAAAAAAAAAACGTCGTGGTGAGAAATAGAAAAAAAAAAAAAAATGCAGAGTCTGTGTTTCACGTTGTCTTTAAATAACGTTAAGGTTAGATTAAAGAAATGCGCTGTAATCTTCCCTGTATATGACGTTCAGCAAATATTTTCATTTGTTCAGTTTTATCCCACGGAGACGTGATCTTCCACTCCTAACTGTGTGCGCGTGTGTGTGTGTGTGTGTGTGTGTTATAGCGACAGTCTCTTCAGCCTCGATGTTGAACACAACACAATGCCCTTTATAATCTCCTTCGTGTCTAACAAACGATAAAGTTCGGTTTAACTCGTTCTGCTGAATGGAGCTGGAATTTTCTTCACATAATCGCACGCTCAGACGACCTTGAGATCTGAAACTTGAGCGTGTGTACTGTTTTATTTCTGGACGTAAGAAACACAAGGACGCTGCCAGGCTCTAAAATAACCTCGGCTGAGCGGCAGGAGAACGGCGAAGCTGAATCAGCCCTGCGCTCCGTCTGACACTTAACGCGCGGCAGCAACTGCGGTCTGACTCTGACGGAGGGGAGGGGACACGCTCACACATCGCTCGGGTCAAAAACTTCTGCTTTCGCTGCTTTCACACAAGTTTGAGAAAGACAGGAAGTTTAAAAAAAAAAAAAAAAAAAAAAAACGAGCGGAGATGAAACACTCGGACGTCACGATTCCGCAATACGGTGTTTACATCACACTATGACAAAAAGAACTCTGAGCTGCGGCGACGACGCGATATATAAAGTGTGCGATACGGAAATAACGGCAAATGACGACGCAAAGTTAATCACAACGTTAATCACGATATTTAGATTTGATAAAAATCCCAGGTTGGGGGAGAAAAAAAAAAAAAAAAAAAGGACAAAAGAAAAACAAGCTACACTTGATATTTTTTAGCTTCTATATATAAAAAAAAAAAAGAACTTTTTTCTAAAATAATTTTTTACTTGAACAGTATATTGCACAATTTTCTTCCTAATCACGACGCGGAGAGAGTGAAGGCGAACACGTGCTTCCTCCGAGACACGTAAATCAAGCCTACTGCATCTTTTCGCAGCGTAACACACTTGGATAGAAAAGCGCTATCAGCCCTCTTCCACATACATGAGCTCAGTGATTGATGGGCAGGAAAGAGAGAAAGAGAGAGAGAGAGAGAGAGAGAGAGAGAGAGAGAGATTATGCCCCTCCCACCCAATTTCACGGACGGCTGTTGCATCGCCGGGACTCGAACCCGCGATCTGCATTCGACGGGGCGAACGTTTTTCTGCTGCATCCGTGAGAAAGAGCAAAGTAAGAATTTCGCTGTATAAGGAGCTCGAGCATCGTGTTATGAAGCTGAAGATGATAACTATAGAGTTGGGCTCTTTGAGAAGAAGAAAAAAAAAAAAAGGAAAAAAAAAGCATTTTGTGGTTTGTGATTGTGAAACAGATAACACAGAACACATCCGGACGCTTCGGTGAGCGTGATCTCACTTACAGACTAATAAAAGACACAAACAGACGCTTCGCTTTGCTTCTCCACTGCATCTGACCGGAAGGAAAACTCGTCTCGGAGGGCGTTTGGTCACGCTATTCTTCAATTCCTGCCTGCGTCATTAACCAATTCATTTGATCTCTCTATTAATTTCTCGTATTTTCCTTTAGCCGCACGATGGAAAGCGTTGGAGCGAAGCACAAATATTTCCGACATGTATAAACAGGATGGAAAGCGCAAAAAAATAAGGGAACAAAAAAAGAAAACCAGACCAGTGCGCTAGGGCTGAGCGATGAGACGATATAACGACGATATTGTGATAAATTACGTCACGATACGCTTTTCTGAAATATCGTGAAATAGAACTTTATTTATTTATTTATTTTTCATAACAAGAAGTTTTCTCCTGTTCTTTTTTAAAAAATCTTTTGAAATGCAGCACGACTTTATTCACGTTTTATTGGCGATTTGTTTGGAAATCTACCGTACATATCGCGATACATATTGTGTGTCACGCAAATATCTTGAAATATCATGATACAGAATATTTTTGTCGTACTGCTCAACCAATCAGAAGCAAGTAACGCGTCGTGACCGCGTTATAACCCGTGAACTTTTACGTTTGACTTTGTTAGGAGTGAACGTGCTTTCAGCAGGTGGGAGAGCGGGTTCTTCTGAGATCTGCCGTACCATTTGTTGGAGCCGAAGATGCGCGGGGCGAGCGTGGGCACGAGGTAATCAGCCAGACACAGAACCATGACGGTGCAGGACAGTCCGGTCAGCACGGACGGGTCCAGGTAGTAGATGAGTCTGTCAGAGGAGAAGAGAGGAAGCTTTAAGGACACTGTTTTCACCCGGTTAGTTCATATCAGGCATCTGATCACTTAACACACAAAACTCTAAACATTTTAAATAACAATAACGACAACAACGACAATAATAATAATAATAATAATAATAAACATCACGCACGGCAGGAGATGAAAAGATGCATCTCTTCTCTTAAGACTTACTTTTACTTTTACATATTAATTTTATATTCATTAGAAGATTTGCATAAAGTGAACTTAATTTCTCCAAATTAAATTCATGCTCATTGACACCATGGATTCCTGATTACACCCGACATCTTACAACACAACTAATGACCTGCAATATGGAAGAGAGAGAGAGAGAGAGAGAGAGAGAGAGAGAGAAAGAAAGAGAGAAAGATAGACAAAGAAAGAGAATGAGAGAAAGAGAAAGACAGAGACAGAGAGAGAGAGAGAGAGACAGAGAGAGAGAAAGAGAGACAGAGAAAGATAGACAAAGAAAGAGAATGAGAGAAAGAGAGAGACAGAGAGAGAATGAGAGAAAGAGAGACAGTGAGACAAAGAATGAGAGAGAGACAGAAAGATAGAATGAGACAGAGAGAAAGAGAAAGAGAAAGAGAGAGAGATCACATCATGACACTTGATCACACTCGCCACAGATTGTGCTAAGAATGAAACGGTCATGTTTCAGTGCCAAGTCGTATTTAAAGTTTTTTTTTTTTTTGTTTTTTTTTTTAAACATTTTACACGAAAATGAGGAAAAAGTTCAGATTTAAAGATTCGGTCCAAAATTTTAACGTTAAATAGCTGCTTTAAATTAGAGTTTGTAATCGTTTTATATATATATATATATATATATATATATATATATATATATATAAATAAAGGTTATAAAAGATAAATCGTTCCAGCCACGATATCTCAGAAATGCGTATCATGATGTAATTTATCACGATACCCGTAACCACATCGCCGTATCGCCCAGCCGTAGCAGCAGCCCTCATCTTCCCAGCCTGCTCACAGCAGGGCCGCACGACACTGAAGAAACCTGCGCTGTGCGGTAACTTGTTAAATAACGCGATATGCGGTAATGCGATAACGCTATAAGTGTGTAAAATCAATTATATTTATATTTATATACAGATAGGTCCGGAAGTATTTGGAAGTATTTGGCCTCCTTCACTTGCACTGAGATCTGCTTGGACTTCATATCGGTAGCTCCAGCTGAACAGCTGCCAAATGCCAACTCGATACCTGATATCAACTCCAGACCTTTTATCTGCTTCATTTGTCTTGAAGTAACGAGGGAATGGACCGCACCTGGTCAGTTAACTTCTTGTCAGTCAACTGTCCAAATACCTTTGAGCCCCTGAAAATGGAGGTACTTTGTTGAAAATGGCTGTAATTCCTAAATGGTAAATGTCATATTTTTGTGGAAACCTCTTAAAATAAAGCTGAAAGTCTACACTTCCATCACATCCTGATTGTTTTATTTCAAATTCATTGTGGTGGTGTATAAAGGCAAAATCACAATATATATACTATATATACTTCCGGACCTGACTGTGTATATATATATATATATAAATAAAAACTGAAAATGACGTAACCAACATTCATGTTTGATGTTGTTTTGAGGAAAAGGAAGTATTCTCTGTTTTCTGCGTCGCCCTAAAACTTTCGGAAGTATTAAAATCATTCGAGCCGTTGCGATACGCATATCGCGATATTTCGATAATTACACTAACGTGTACATCTGTTTATGTTCTCCTAGTGCTTATATTTTGCTCGGAGGTCACCTGGATGGAGAGGTGCAGGTCTCAGGAGCCCAGAGCGGGTCGGATCTACAGGGCGTGGACCTGCGCGGTGTGATACTCACAGGAAGAGCGCGGTGGTGCTGCCCACCAGCGCGGCGGGGAACCAGGGCTTCTCCCAGCGCAGGAACTGATCCCCGGCTAAGATGACCTCGCCCCATCCCTGCAGCTGCTCCTCCAGCTGAGACGTCTCCTGAGCCTGGAACAGGAACGTTTTACGGTCAGTTTTATTGTTTCGTCGCCGAGCGGAAGCGCAAAACAAGCAGATGAGGTGATGTGTGAAGTGCTGGAGGAACACGCAGTCCTGTGATCACGTGCTCGTAAACCACACGCTGATAAAGTGTTAAGTCGAGCCACGTGTTGGAACAGGGAAAAAAAAAAAAAACTTGTGAAACACGCAGTGCAGAAAACAACCAGACTATTATTCATCAAAACTGAGGAACTGATATAGCTTCAGAAGCCACGGTTTCAGGGCTCTTACTCTCTCCAGCCCTCTTTAATACTTTCCCAGGCACTTATTAAAATTCCAGACTATAATTTCAGCTTTGTTTCACTTTCTTTAAGCCATAAAAGAAAAGCACCCATGACGTGTGATATGAATGAGGGAGGATGTCTTATTGCAGCAAAATAAGGCAGACAAAGGATTTAAAACCATAGCAGTGAGTCTTTATTACTATTAACTGTTTAAACATGTTAGAAAATATAAGATATATATATCTATATTTATGTCTTACTTCAGGTTTGGACGTAAGTTTATATTGTTTATATTTCACACTGACCTGCGCAAGAGCTAGCTAGCACTGATGTGCCGTTCCCAAACGAGTCGATTCTTTGAGTCGGCTCTTTTAGGTTGAACATTGTGAGTCGACTCGCGTTTCTAAAAACAAAAGCAGTAAAAAGTCCTCCTGCTGAAAAGTCCTCAGTATTCCGCATTCATGACGCTCTAATTTAACTCTTTAATGACATACTGTGCAAACGTGACTGACTGCTCTGCTGTTTCTTATAATAATGTATATAATGTAATGTATATAATGTAATGTATATAATGTAATGCAATGTGGAAGTGAACATCAGAATAAAAGGACAAGAATCACTTGTTTTACATTAGATTTTATAACAAGCACAACTTAGTATAAATTATATAAAAGTATAAATTGTTAATCAGAGTGTAGAGAGTAAGATTTTATTGGACACTTTAAGCGAAAGACAGGTTGGATGTTGGGAGTCGTTTGAGAGCCGACTCAGAGTCGACTCGTAAAAGTGAGCCGAGCTGGCTGATCCGACTCAGAGAGAAAAGAGCCGAAACTGTCATTAGGTGACAGTGCAACATCTAGCTAGCTGGGTTAGCTTAATAACTTAACTATTTAAAAATAATCTTAACATATTGACATGACTCGAAAAGATTTTTTTAATGTGACGGTATTATTAGGCTTGAGAAACTGACCTCGTTTTGACAGGCAATGTTAGCTAGTTAGCTAATAGCCGATGTTAGCTCGGCTAAGAGTAAACAAGCTTAGCCACCCATTTAGCTTGTGTAACGTTAACTGTCACTTTCTAAAAGAGTCGAAGTGTCTTCCGTTAAAACAAAGGAACAAACAAAAACCAGCCAAAGCTAACACTCACCAATAAATTAGCGCTTTTATTATCGCCCTCCGCCATGATTCCGCTGCGCTTCTGCTTTACTGCGAGCTCTCCGAGTCGGAAGTGAAGCTCTCGTGCGCTCGCGCTCTTGCTGCCGCTGCTGCTGCTGCTCTGGCAGCCAACCGTTAACGGCACGATGTTTATATTTGAAACCGCAGGCAGGGCTTTACGTCACACCGAGGTCGGAAGTAAGCGCTAAACTCGTCAACAGCGCCGCCATATTGGAGGGGGCAGTTTTCCATCGAGTTACGCCAATGATGTCGCAGTAGAATCATGCCATTAGAAATATGAATAAGAGTTATTTTTTTTTTTTTTTTTTTTACATATACCATATGATAGTGAATTTTTGACCTGAAATTGTATTGCATTGTTTGCAAAGAGTGCAATATAGAATCTGAAACTGAACAAACTAGAACAAACTTAAATGTGCATTAGGTACAATTTTTGAGAAAAAAAAGTCCCTAATGGTTATAATTATTATTTTTATGAATTATTATTATTATTTTTACTGATTGCACCCGGCCCCATTTCCAGCCATGTACACAAAGCTCCGCCCCCCAAAACCTACGGTGGTTCAACCTTGAGTTAGCATTAGCAAGGACAGTTATGACATCACATTCAAGCGACATTCAACTGCTTAAAGCCGAGTTACAACTCCATCAACATGCAACTTCTCCTAATATTGATTTATGAGGATGTGAAGGTGTGTTGGGGGCATGGCTATAAAATGACTGACAAGAAGCCAATCCAAATATAAACAAATATTCCAGACCGGAAGACAGGTTTCCAAACTGGGATTTTTTTCCACCTGGGTAATCCACAATAGTGTAAAATAATAATGCTTTTTCATTTTTACATAACTCTCCATATTATTCACACAAGCAAGAAAAGACTATTGCACCTTTAAGTGGGTCCAAGGGAAGGTTTGAAATCCATACACTAAATTTCCACTTGAAACTTAATAGAAAATGTTAACATCATAAAATGTCTTCTGTAGGATTTGTTTTCTATACAATAAACCATTAAGTTTATTTTCTCCAGCTTCAAATGTCATCATGCTATTGTGCTGCTGCTGAGCTAGAAATATAAGTTTGTTATTTTTGTGTAGTTTTACCAGCTTTTGTTCACCCTGTCTAACACTATGTATTGTGTAAGATTGGGATATTAATCATCACTTAGCCTCATCACTAATCCCTGAACTTCGTATGAAAGCTGTAGCGACCCAAATGAAACCTGACACACTTTCTTTACAAGATTTAAAGGATGAGTGAGTCGATTAAAAAGCTTATATATTTACAGGTGAGCAGCTTACCCCAATACAAATATACCTGCTATAGCTTTTAACAAAAATACTAAACGATTGTGCTTTATTTAACTCTAAGAGATGATTGATGCAGCCAAGCTGAGCTCTAACTCACTGCACTGGTGAGGCCGAAGGTCAGTTTTATATATAGAAAAACATAAAGTGTATATTTTCTTGCTGTAAATCACAGAGTCATCAGCAGAAAGCTGGATCTAAATTCCAGAAAACAACTCCGAAGTGGTCCAAATACATATCCTTGGATTTATGGTTTAATCAAGAAAGAAATTTGAAACTTGAACAGTACGTGGCATCTGAAGCACCTTCCACTGCTTGTGAACGTTAAGCCGCATCAATGACGTCGAAAAAACAAAACAAAAAAGTAACATTAAATAGTAAAGCACTGAGTGACTGTTACATCTCCAAAAACATCACTTTCCTGTAATGGCACGTCCCCAAGTGTTTTATTCCTCTTACACCTGAGCAACTTGCTATATTATTCTTTTTATTTATTAAAGAATGACATCATACTTTTATGTTTATAGTTACACACAATGTTGTGGTGAAAAAAGTTAGTTCCTGTTCTCACTTACGTTATAGCAGCTATAAACAAGAGAAGGGGGGGGAAAAAAAAAAAAAAAAAAAAAAAAAAAAATGCAGCTTGTTACATCACGTTACCGAGAAACCGCAAAGAAGCGTAAACTCCTCTGTCCCGAAAATGTAAAACTTAAAGTTACAGCTTCACCTCTGACTGTTACAAAGCGCTGACACTGGAGACTCCTTCCATCAACGTTACATAAACATGTCACCACATCAACAGTGTCATATCTAAATAAGAGTTTTTAAATTTCCTCTGAATGAGCTGTTGCTATAGAAACAATAACCTATTAATTATAACGAGCGCATTAATTATAAACACAATCCAGATTTCAACAGTGTTGCGGTGAAAAGTCGAACACACAAAGATTAGAGAATGAAGTAAAATCTTAAATAAGGAGATTAAATATTTAGATGAGTTTCAATTCTCTGTTCATGTGTGTGATCAGGTATATTAAAATGCAGGAAGATAAAGTTAATAACACTAGAACTGGGTTTGTCTGCACTTTATAAACTGGGATATTAAAGTAAAAAATAAGTGACAGACAGTACAAACAATCATGTTTCTCTACACAATCATGTCCTTCTTCCTGTGAAACATGTGGAACATAAACCTGATGAATTCACTGTAAATAACTGAACAAATAGCTTAACAGTTGAAATCCAGATTTATTTGTCAAATGAAGGAGTAAAATCATTAAGAGACAACATTTCTACCATCACCACAGCACTAATCCACTTAACACCCCCCACTAAAAATGTAAAACTAGATCAAGATCAGTAAAACGCAAGCAAAGTGGGGAATATTTATTAGCAATGACACACTTTCACAGGCAAGCCGAAAGAAGGTGCTAACGCTAATTTAAACAGCTACTGAAGAAGGGAGAGGGAGAAAAATACCAACTACCTACAAATACACAACAAATCGTACAGATGCATACTAAAGAGAAAGAAGAAACAAACAAAAACAAACAAAAAAAAAAGGCAGCATTTCTGAAAACAAGTTTTAGAACAGATTATCAGATTCGAATTTGGGCTTTAATAAATGCTTAAACTTTTCTAAATCTCATCAATCGATCAAAGAAACATTTACCAGCCTGATGCACGTCATGTCTTCACACCCAGCACTAACATAAGAATTCAATTTTCCCCCAAAACAGTTTTTTTTTTGTTTTTTTTAATATTAAACTAATCTCCACTGAAGGGAGTTGAGGTGTGTAAAGTAATTTTTGGAATAAACATCCGACAAAAAAGAGAAAGGGGGAAAAAAAACAGTCTTGATTTAAAGATTTTTAAAGATTTTTAAAGATTTAAAGAACTCGCAGGTCCGCCAACGGCCGTCTGGCTTTGAATGGAGTCCCCCTTTAAAGCCTCGCGCACCTGCCCCGGTGTACGCCGGCCTCGTCTGCCCCAACCTCGCCCTCGCTAAAGCCATCCAAAAACAGAGGCCAGAGGATGGTGGGAGGAGCGCGGCCCCCCGTCTCCCGAGTGAAGTCCAGAGGCGTGTCGCTCAACGAGCCTCCTGCTCTAAAACACAAGCTTCGTTATCGATAGCTGACAGACGTGGCGTTATTATCGCTGATGAAGCAGGGGTTGGTTTGGGGGGAGGGGGTTGTTAAAGCTGGAAGAGCCTCATCCTCATCCTCCTCATCCTCACCCCCCCCACACCCCCCCTCCCCTGTCCTCAGTATTCCCCCCTCCCCTTGCACGTTTACGGGGAGACGGATGCAAACCCGAGAATCGTGTCGTTGGTGTTAGCTGGATCTGCTGCTGTGCTACGGGAGGGGGGGAGGTCCCGTGTGGGCGCACGGGAGGGCCTCGACGCCCCCCCCAAACCCCCGTTTTTTTTGCCCGCATGCAGCTCTGTGGCTCCGAAGCCCCAGACCCGGTGGATTCTGGTGGATTTCTAACCCTCGCTGGAACCGAAGTGAACCGACGCGGAAATCCCCGTTCACACCCACGCCGTCCAGCCTTCGTACAGCTGCGCCAGGTTGTCCAGGTTCGTGGCTTCCTTGATGACGTAATCCACCTGCGGAAGGACGACACACACACACACACACACACACACACACACACACACACACACACGCTGGTGAGTGAGCGCACGTTGTTTAAAGAGAGCTTTGGAAATAATAGTGAGGAGGGATAAATGCCTGCTCGGTGACGCTCATTCTCCGGTTCGGATCCACGTCCCGCCCTTCCAGCTTCGCCTTCACTCTCTTCCAAACACTCACAGCGTACGAGTTTCTCTCTTGCACAGCTGCAATAAATAAATAAATTATACACTACATCATCCTGTTGAACCTTCATATTACATGGAAAAATATCAGCCATGTTTAGCGCACATGCCAGAACACCATGGAGACGATCTGAACATCTGAACATCAGCCTCCTGTGATTCCTGAACGAACCACTGAAACTGACCTTTAATCTCTTATAAATCTAAATCAAATCACAAGAGTTCACTGGGAATCGGTGGAAAACTGCTACACACACAGCCACACGCTCGCACAGAGTGTGTTCCTGCTGCTTTAAAGGCTTTACTTACTTTCTGCTCTGAACGTTTCAGACAAAACAACGTGATCACGTGACTCGAATCCACACGATAAACAAAAATAAAGACGGAGAGCTGCGGCGTCTACAGTCACGTGGAATTTGTTTTTCAGCGTTTTATTTGGACTTATAAATGTTATAAAGAAAGTAATGGAACAGACTGCACAGGATAAAATAATAAAATAAAGGATGAAGTGAAAATATAAGCCCAAAAAATAAGCAGAATATAACCAGTACACACAGAGAATTAAATAAAAACAGAACAAAAACAGCAGAGGTGACTTTGAATTAGACAATTTTTGAAGTGGCATCGGATCAATACATCAAAAGTGTTTTTAAAAGGTTTAATTAAAGATTTAATTGCAGTTTCAGTGCAAGTTAAATATAATACTCAAGCAACGTTTAGACATTTCGTTGAAAGCATACACAGACTAACCCTAAAAATAACGTTATATTTATAGTGGAAAGAGCTGATGGTCATAAATCTAAAGCGAACGGATGAATAACAGGACGTTCTCACACACACCTCTGCCGGTTTTCGGGTCCCTGACGGTGCGTTTGGGGCTCGGGGCCAGGCTTTTGTTGGCGATGAGCAGGGTGCTGGGCGGGGTGTCTGCCGGGGTCCCCAGGTTGCGAGGAAGGGCTTTGCGAGCGTTCTGAGACATGCTGTCAGGCTGCGTCTTCACGCCACTGCATCGCACCGCTGTACACACACACACACACACGTTAATGAAAACCACGACATTAGAATCGTTCTATAGCTTTTGGGAATGTGCTTTTTTCAGGAAGGTGCTGTGCTGATTTACTAGTGCTTAAACAGAGCAGAGAACGTGTACAATGAGACAAAATGGCGGATTTCGTAGCTCTAGAAGTTTACGGAAACAGAATCTGGTCCGTTACCGGCGGCGAAGCTCGTCTGCACGGTTGACGTGGGGCTTGCACAGTCACTTCCTTTGTCAGTGACGAGGGGAGACGCAAATCCAACCAGGCCGTTATACACGCTGCAGGAAACACACACACACACACACACACACACACACACACGAGAGCTGAGAACACTGGACTGCACTTTAACACACACAAAAAAAAAACCTATTAAAAATATTTGCTTTGGTTATCTGTGTTTGAACTGAAACTATGAGCTTCAGCACTCTGGGTACAAACAGTAATCAGTCGATCATTTGTTTACGATTTAAAAGAGAAATACACTTCAAGTACGTTTAAACAACATCTGGGCTTGAGGACTCGAGAAGTCTCTCCTTCTGTGGAAGCAAAGTGAAGCGGAATTTAGAGAGAGAGAGAGAAAGGAAGAGCAAGAGAGAACAAAGTGACAGATAAAGGGAGAGAAAAACAGACAAACAGAGGGACAGACAGAGAGACAGAGATAGAAGTAGAGAAAATAATGGAGAGAGACAGAGAGCCAGGGGGACAGAGATAGACAGACAGAGGTAGAGAGAGATGGAGAGAGAGAGAGAGAGAGAGAGAGAGAGAGACAGTCAGAAAAAGAAAAAATAAAACATACACGTCTGGTGGAGGAGTGCACAATGTTCCACGTGGCAGAACAGAATTAATATTAAAATCCACATAAATAATATTCAGTTGGGGTTGTGGCCTTGTCTTGTTATTTATTATTATATATTATTTAGAGAATACAGATAGCTCCACCTCCCACAGTGAGCTATAAAGGATGAGGAGAACGTGGTGTATCTGAGTGTGTAACGAATAGCGAGTGTGTATGATGAATATATAACAAGTGTGTATAATGAACACACAGTGAGTGTGTATATGTATAGTGAGTGTGTATAATGAACACACAGTGAGTGTGTATATGTATAGTGAGTGTGTATAATGAACACAGTCAGTGTGTATATGTATAGTGAGTGTGTATAATGAACATATAGCGAGTTTGTAAACTCTAGAGAATTTACGCACTGTGTGCTGCCACATGATTGGCTGATTAGATAACTGCATAAGTGAGCAGGTGTATAGGTGTTCCTATTAAAGTGGACAGTGAGTGTATACTGAGTGTGTGGGTCACCTCTGGCTCTGTCCTTTGAGCTCCTTGAGGGTGGAGGGAATCTGCAGCAGCTCCACCTGCTCCACGCTGCGCGGCTGCCCCGTCGCCTGCACCACCGTGAACAGCACGATCTGCACGTTATCCTGCCACGCCTTGTACTCGCACAGGAACTGACGCACACTGCCCTCATACATCACTTCCTCTCCGTCTGCAAGAGCGCTTTCCTCATCCTGAACAACACACACACACACACACACACACACACACACACACACACACACACAACAGGTCTTAGGGGATAGGAGTTGGAGAGCACGAACATGAGCGCACAGAGAGAGAGAGACAGACACAGAAAGACAGACAAAGAGGCACAGAGAGAGAAAGAGACAAATATACAATGAGAAAGAAGGAAAGAGATGCAGAGAGAGAGAGAGAGAGAGAGAGAGAGAGAGAGAGAGAGAGAGAGAGAGAGAGAGAGAGACAGAAAGACAGACAGAAAGAGGCACAGAGAGAGAGACAGAGAGAGATACAAACAATGAGACACAAACAGAACAGACACATACAGTAATATAACGATAATGTAGAAATGGTAATGTTCAGGTGTAAAATCCTGACTTCAAGCTTCCAGGGTAGAACATGTTCGATTAGGTTATACGGTACACACACACACACACACACACACACACACACACACACACACACACACACACAGAGACCTTGGCCATGGCGCGCAGCAGGTGCTTGACGTCAGCCAGTAGGCGGTTGTGATTGGACAGGGTGCCTTTAATGGTGTCCACCAGCAGCTGCAGGGTTTCAGTGACCGAGTCCAGCTGCTGCTCGCGTTCCTCCTGCACCGCCCTCTGACTCGCCATCTCCTGAGACAGGTGCTTCTGAGCGCACGCCAACCACTCGGGGGCGCCGATAGACAGCTCCATCACGGGACTCTACAGACACACACACACACACACACACACACACACACACACACACACACACACACGTTCAGAGCAGCGTGAATTTTATACAAACTACGCCCAAAACAAATGAGCAGCAGGATCAGTTGTAAAGGCTTGTGAACCATGCACTACCCAAAACTACTCAAATATAAGGTCACTTAAAAATCTTTTTTTTTTTTTCCCCCCCAAAAAATGAACGCATTAGTGTTTGAGTCTTTTCCTTAATATGCACAGAAACACAGGAAGACATGAAATTAAATAAACGGGTAACACATACAAGTCAATAAACACCTTCCGACCAATCAGACTCCAGAATTCGACAGCGCTAAGAGACGTTGTTTATAAAGAGTAAGTGTTGTAGAGAGACGCACCAGTCTGTGGAGAAGCTGCAGCTCCAGAGAGGAGACGGAGGTGCTGAACTGGGCGGCGTAGGAGCACGTGGCCTGGCAGCGCTTCACCAGGTCGAACAGAGCGGCGTCCATGCTCAGGGCCTCGGGGGTGCGCGTGCGAAGGCCCTCGAAGTTGAGCACGGTGCTGCAGAGGAAGGTGACCTGAGTGGCGCGCTGACTCTCCTTCACCACTAGGGCACGCCGCTCAGTGATGGTGCTCTCAAAGTCCTGCAGCACGGGCGCCAGAGCCGGGTTTGCTCCGCCCGCCCACTTCAACCGCTGCTCAATGCTGCCCTCGAGCGACGCCAGTTTCTCCTACAGCACCAAAACCACACGCGATTACGCTTTACTGATACGTAACAGAATGAACACACACATCGAGGAGGAAAAGGAGGAGGAGGAGATTGATGTCTGACCTGAACGCTGGCGATGGCCGCGTCGTCCTGGCTGAGCTTGTACAGCTTCTTCTTCATGTTGCTGAGGATGATGGAGCGAGGCGGAGGGCTGACCGTCATGGGCTGAGAGCGAGTCCCGAGAACGTCCTCGTGCTGCCACTGTAACGGGAAGATCAGAGTTCATCAGCTAACTGATGCGCTTTTTTTTAAGGAAGAGCAACAACATGAAACAAAAGCACAAAAGTCACTTAGTGGAGCTTTTAAATTTCTTTTCTATTTTAATATTTTTCCCCCAAATGCAGCCAAAACATTTGCTGTATGATGGCTGCACTTTCACTTTGGCTCTGGAGCTATGAGGCTGACAGTGCTAATAAGCAAAGAACACTCATAGCTACCAGTTTAGCATCATGTATAAATTACACGCTGGTTAGTAATTACTTGTTAGACTCACAATATACTCTTACGACTCCACCTTCAGACTTTAGGCCACGCCCCTTACCCGAGTCTGATGCTGTGACTTTGTCCTTTTGTCATGTGTATAGATTACAGTGTGCCATACAGAGCCACATCAGCAAGCAAGAGACACTGAACTCCATAAAGCTGACCGAGGAGCCATCGCTGTGGTTATAACCTTCCCGGAACATTACCTGGAACATGGCGATGTGCAGCTGCGCCCTCTGCAGGCTGACCTTGCAGGCGTCTATGCTGAGCTCCAGACGGCGCACCAGGTCCAGTTTCTTCCACGCCGTGTCGTAGGAGCTGGCCAGCACCGTGGCTCTGTTCAGCAGCAGCTGGGAGATCCGTCCCGCCTGGACGCCCTGCTCCACCGCCTTCTTACACAGGTCGTCCAGAGACACCTTCCCCTCGGCGCCGAAGTCTTTAGCCTCGACCTGAGCGATGAGGTCTGTGCCGAGAGCACTGAGGGCGCTGCAGAGAGCCAGGCCCAGAGCCTGAGTGGGCAGACCCATCAGCATCTGCCTCACAAAGTCTGCCGTGAACGCTTTGATGGGCCGCGTCATCTGGTCCTCGCTGACCACCGTGGAGCCGCGGTATATGGGCTTCACTAACGTGACGGGGCCGTTAGACGGCGGGGGGTCGTCAGCGGGAGAAGGGCAGGTGCCTGACAGAGACGAGAAAAATCACAAATCACAATCAGCTTTGTATATTATTTAATATGGATGTGTTTCAAGCTCCAAAAACAGCAGCACGCTACCTGATTAAAACACTCCATTTCCAATCAGGGGTCTATTAAAATATCACCGTTTGTCACGGTTTACCTGATAGCGTCTGAGCGAACGAGGCACACAGCCGGAAGAAGTCACGGATCGTTTGGAGCCTCTTGAGGAAGAAGATTTCCTCCAGGACCTGCCGCGTCTGCACGCTGTCAAAGAAATGCACCTGCGTGGCCCGAGCCTCCCAGATCACATCCACCTTCCTCCAAGCAGCAGGAACATCCATGGAGTTCAACTGCAAGAAACAGCTGTGTGAGCTACGACGCTTTTCTGAACACAAACCGAATCAGACTCGGTGAAGTTCGCGTCCGAGAGTCACCTTATCAATCAGGAGCCCGAAAGCGCTCTCCAGCTGAGCGAACATCCCATCGAAGGCCACCAGCAGCATCTGCCCCGCGCTCATTTTAGGCGTGTCCTGTACGGAGCCCTCCATGTTCCGAGGCTGAATCAGCTCCGAGTACTGCACACGCAGAACCCTGAAGAGGCACACGCCCAGGTTAACGACACAAGACGAGGGACGAGTCAGTATTTTTTATTTTTCATGTATTGAATGGAGATTCGTGACAATGCCGCCCACCCAAAATAAAAAAAAATAAAAAAAAAAAAAAAGGAACAGCACCACCTTCATCACCGTATCCTGTACGTGTTACAGTGACAAAAATCCTGAATAGTGATTTTAATCATGATAAAAGGTTTAAAAGCGGTGCTGAAAAATTAAGAGAGGCTTCTTTCTTGCCTCGTCTCTCTCACACACACACACACACACACACACACACACACACACACACACACACACACACACACACACTGCACTTCACTTATTGCACAGGCTTTAACACTGAGAAACAGGCTCAAAGCTGAATTTCATTTACACTCACACACAAAACCGTAAATTATTTTTAGCTAAAACGACCAGCTTAATGTGAAACAAGGAAAATATTTCATTGCAAGAAAAACAAACAAAAAAAAATTACAGAACAGTATATAGAAAGAACTATAATTTTGTTATTGGTTAATCAAGAAAACAAAGTGCTGTTATAAAAATATTTTTAAAAAATTACAGCATAAATAGAAACAATATTCAAAATGTTTTTCTAAATCTTTCTAATTCGGAATAAGTAGGAACAGGTACAATTTCATAAAGGCGGCTCACCTACATACAGAGATGCTGCATAAAATAAATAAATAAATAAAACAATCTCCGTTCTAGTCAGCATGGTTTATAAGGTATACAGCAGTTTCTTTTATAAATATCATAAAGACACAAACTGACACGCATCCCTGAAAAGCATTTCCTGATGTACAGGACATGATGTAATTGGTAAGTGTGAAGTGGGCGGAGCTTAAAGCCTTCTTTAAAGATGATAAGCTTCAGATAATGGAGTGGGAGCAAATGGACAAACAAAACGGTAAAAAAGGTTAGTGTTGGGATTTGATATTTTAAAAATAATCTTAAAAAAATGACTAATGTGACCAAAACTGTACCTTGTGACCTTACTTAACTGCTGCGCTCAACCAATTGCCCCACTTTCACTTTCAGGATTATTTAATTCCTGTTTTATTGTAAGAGAGAAAAAGAGTACCAGATACCTCATATATTTCAGATTTAAACCCGAGACCTCTCCGCTTTAACCTGACTACACTCTAAACAGCGTCTTTACCTGGTGACCTCGAGGTAGTGTGCGTCGGCGTCCTCGTCCAGCCCCATGGCGGTGTTGCGGAGGTGAGCCTGCAGCGCCTCCCCCAGGCCCTGCAGGGACACGCCGTCTGCACACTGCTCTATCAGAGAGTCCAGCTCGGACAGCATGCTCTCCAGAGTGCTCTCTCCCTTCAGCATGCAGCGCAGAGCCTCGGGGAAGATGATCTGACGGAAGTTGGTGTTCAGCTCCTGCAAAGACAGCGGCGCTGTTGAATTCTGGATTCTGATTGGTTCAGAAGCTGTTGATTAATTTTCTACAGCAGCGGCTCTGACGATAGTGCGACTGAAGATCACATGTTTAATTATAATTAAAACGCTGATTATACACAAGTTACATCCAAAAAAACCTCACCTGTAGGCAGGTGTAGACTCCGTTGGCCAGGTAGACGGCCTGCGAGGTGTCCTCGGGGCTGAGGACGTCCAGGTCGTGGGACTGCAGCTGGCACTCTTTCAGCAGCTGCACCAGACACGTGACATTTCCACTCATGCTGCAGAGCTCCTCCAGAAACCAGGCTCCATCCCGGGACGTCAGCTCCACCAGCTGCTCTCCTGCGCTCGCCGCCGCGCCCTCCATCACCAGGTTTCGCCTGCAGACGGACGAGGAGAAGCAAACCCAAGCTCAAAATCCATAAAATGCTTTTCTTCTTCTACAGAGGAGCCTTTTTTTTTTGGAATTCACCTATCCAAACGTTTTGCTGTAAAGACACCCAGTCAGTCTTACAGCAATGACCATCATCCTTAGACGCAATATCGGGTTGAAAACAAAATAAAGAATTCAGCCAGATATGTGTTTAAAATATTTTGGGCCTATATAGTTAAGCCAGAAAGCTGCTGCTAGCTCGTACGCTCGCTTTCTGCAGATCAGTGATGCAGCGGAGAGCGCACTGATGAGACCAGTACGTCCGAGTTACTCTTACAGTGATATCGGGATGTAAATCAACTATACACCTGATTTATAGTCATCACGTTCATCATCACCTTCCTATACGATGATATTCGAAGGTTCAACCCTTTTATCCAAATTATAGACTAAAAGTAAACTACTGATAAAAAGTTAAGTCATTAGAATTTCAATAACATCCTCGTGCCGTTAGCATTAGAGTGCAAGTTAACCATATTTTGTAGATTTGCTAATTCTATACTAAAAATAAACCCTGTTGCTGATTTAAGAGCAAAATACAGTAAAGCAAAAAAAAAAAAAAAAAAAAAAAAGAGACTGTTAGTCAACACACTTTAGAACGGTTAACTGCATGGAATCTTACATTCAGTGCTGAAAAATTAAAATTGCATCTTTATTAATAAGATTTACAAGGTATAAGTGTGTGTGTGTGTGTGTGTGTGTGCGCATCTCAGAGAGCGAGAGAGAGAGAGAGAGAGCTAGAGCGAGCGAGAGACCTGGTAAGAGTGCAGAGGGCGGAGATGATGATCCCGGCCAGGCTGAAGGAGGCGAGCTCGGCGTCCTCGTGAAGGAAGACCTTGATGCAGCGCTCGATCTCCTGCAGCTGCTCCTCACACACGGGCACGCTCGCTCCCTCCGCCTTCAGCCTCTCCACCTGACGCAGGAGGCGCGTGTTCGTCTCCGCCGCGTGGTGCTGCAGCGCCATCTCCACACTCGACAGGAACTGACACGTGGCGGCCGGCGGCTGGGGGGCAAACTGCATCTCGTAACTGGACGCAGTGGTACAACAAGGTCAGAGGTCAGAGGTCATTACTATGAGACACTTAAAACAGTTACAGTGACAAGTGGACGAAATTACGCTCTCTGTATAAACGGTTTGAGGAAGTAATCAGGGCTGCGGAATATAATACATTTTTAACAACTTAAAAAAAAAAAAAAAAACTCGGCACCGAATCTTCAAAAATTATACGTTTAATAATTTACAATTCAAGTTCACAGAATTAAATGTCATCCAGTTTGATGCTACTTTTATTTAATGACTACAAAAATAAATCACTCGGTTTTTCCCCCCACATACAATTTTTTTTGTAAATACATTTCTCTTTTTTTGCAAAAAAATATCTAGGATTAAAAAATTTACAAAACTTTAAACAGCTTTGTAGAAATTAATTTATTATCGAACTCACTTTTTTCCTCTTTTCATAACTTATTAAATACTAATTTATTTTTTTTATTTTATACTGAAACGATTCGCAGAATTCAAACTTTCCACAGTTAATGAAACAGGACCGTTTTGCTTGCAGCTTGTTAACTATCCATCACAAACCACTTCACGTATCAGAAGTATTGCAATATGATTTATTTTTTTTAATAAAATTTTTTTTAATATGATGTCATCCACCGCTATCAGTAATCTGTGACGGTACTCTACAGTAAGGTCCTGAGCTGTAGATGTGAGAGACTCACTGGTGATAGACGGCCTGGCAGTGCTCCACCGTCATGTCACACACCAGCTCCTCCATCCACTGCTTCCAGGTGTAGACCCTGTGGCGGTGCAGGACGGCGCGGGGGTACAGCAGGGCCACGGTGGCGTAGCTGTGCAGGTGCTCGAGGCAGGCGCGCAGTATGGAGCGGCGCTGCTGCAGGAGAGCGCTCACCTCCGCCTCCAGAGCCTCGCACTGGCTGATCAGATGAGCCTGACCTGCGTTCTGCAGAAACGCTGTAGCGGGGACGTAGCTGGGCGGACCTGCAAGCAAGGGAAGGAGAAAAATATAGATATATAAAAAATAAAAATACATTAATGACATCTCGCTAACTCACAGCTTCATCCCTGACCTCAGGTGGAAATATAAAACCCAAGAAAGAAAAAAAGAGCATCAAGATTGTGTTTTAAACTCTACAGAGATCCCGACTCGACCCAACCCGCAGAAGCACAGGGATGAGTACCGAGGTCTATGGGGCTGCTGATCTCCTGCAGCAGGCTGGCGAGCTGCGTGGCCTCCAGACTCCCGAACGCCGCCTGGTACTGAGAGATCCACTGGTCCAGATCCGACAGCTTGCTCTGGATGGCATCCTGTACGGTCCTCTGCCTCGACTGCAGCTGCGTGTGCTCCGAGTATCTAACGCATCAGAGAGGACGCGAGCGTTAACGCCGTCTTCCCGTACCTTTATCAGATTTCTACTTGAAAAAGCACCCTGAAGTTGATTATTTTCCTTCAACTGCATGTCCCTAAAGTATTCACTTCCTCTTACATCAAAGCAAATTGCCAATAATTATTTTATTGACTCTATAAGTACTAAAAGTGCTGTACGAGGCCCTGCGAATGATCTGTTGCTATAGAAACGAGAACATTATTATAAACCTGCACTTCTACGACTGTTACATAATGATAATTTTTAAAAAATCGGCACCTCCTGACCAATCGGAATCCGGTTTAGCGTTTAGCGGTGGTGCTGACCTGTGCTCCAGCGTGTGGATGGGGTGGTCCACTCTGCTGTCCGCTCCCTCCAGGAACTCCATCTCCTCCAGCAGCTTGCCCTGCGCCTTGTCCACCTGAGCGAGCTGCTCCTGCAGACTCAGGTACTCCTCCACGGCCATCTCCACCTGCGGCAGCACCGCCTGCATCTCGTCACGGTTCTTAAACCAGTTCACCTGCAAATCAATAAATGAAGTTGAAACGAGGGTGGAGGTTTAGAGCATGGTAACCTGGAAACCCTTTACAGAAGAACGCTGAACGGCTCCAGATTTGATTTTCTCCCCGCTAAGGATTCAGACGCAGCCATTTTACACGTCGCCATGGAAACACCACGTCTGGACTCGGTGGATGGTTTAATTTAGAAAGTACGCGGCTCCACCTCACCTTGATCTCGGCTACGCGTGAGGAGAACAGGCTGCGCGTGATGTCCCTCTCCATCTCCCTCTTGCTTTGCTTGTTCTCGGCCTGCTGTCCTCCTCCTCCGTACACGGCGCCGGCGAAGCCCACCTCTCCGCCCGCCGTCCAGTCCACCAGGGGGTCGTACACAAACGCCTCCAGCAGGGTCAGGAGGGTCTCTCTGCCCCGACGCATCATCTGAATCACCTGAGGTACACGAAGAGGAACTGACGGTTGGTAATAACTGGAGCAGGGACAGGTAGAGATGCGTCTTAGAGAACTCGGAGAACACGTCTCACCTGTTCGCAGGAGAGTCTGAAGATTCCTTCCACTCCCGTGACTCCTAACGCTGTCTCGATGTTGTGCGTCATACGGAAAGGAACCTTTTCCGGAACCCTCAGACTTTTCCCTGTCATCACACACACACACACACACACACACACACACACAGCGCGTTCATCACGTGTCTGTCAGAAACACCAGCAGGAGGTAGAGCGTTACCTGTGCAGGTGAGCGACTGACCTTTCTCGAAGCAGACGTTGTAGTCGATGTGCACCACCTCGCCGGTCGTCATGTCGATCAGCACGTTGTCCAGGTGACGGTCTCCTAAACCGATGATGTAACCCACCATTGACATCACAGCAGTGGACCTGGCGTACGACTGAGAGGCACAGAGACCGAAAAAATTAATGAAGAAAGAGAGAGAGAAAAAAAAACAAGAGGGAGGAAGGAAGGAAGGAAGAAACAAAGGAAGAAACAGAGAAAGGAAAAAAAATAGAGAGAAAGTAGGACAGAAATAGAGAAAAATGAAAGAGACAGAAACAAAGAATCACAAAAGCAAAGAAAGAAAAAGAAAAACAAGAGAAAGAAAGAAACAGAAAGAAACAAAAAGAGAAAAAGAGAAATAAGGGATGAAAAAAAGAAATAAAGAAGCAAAAAATAAATAGAAAAATAAAGAAAGAGATAGAAAAAAGAAAAACAGAAATAAAGACATTAAAAGGAAGACATGAAGAAAAAAAAAAAAAAACAGAAGTTAATAAATAAGAAAGAGAGTTTTAGAGAGAGAGAGAGAGAGAGAGAGAGAGAGAGAGAGAAGGTTTTCCTCCATGTCATGGTCCTGAAAGCCTGTACAGGTAAGAGTAGAGCCTGAGCTCACCTGCGTGACCCTCCACCACTCGCTGGGCGTGGTACACGAGCACCACAGCTCCTTGGCCAGCAGGTTAGGGGGCGTGGCCTCCATCAGCTCCCGCAGGACGTCCCTCATGACGCTGAGCGGCCAATCACGGCGCGACACGTCCAGGCTGAGTCCCACCGCCTTCAGAGCCGGCCCGATCTTACTGTAGTAGAGCTCGCTGGGGCGCGGAACCATGGGCAGGTTCTGCGGCTGCTGGAACGAGTCCTGAGCCTGAAGTTCAGAAAAAATTATAAATAAATAAATGTTCAGAGCAGAAGTATACAAACATCAACAACAACAACGACGAACCATTTCTGAAAAAGATCTTAAGCTCTGAAAATAATTCTCAGCAATATTATAGTGTTGCTGGTTTAAAAAAAAAAAAAAAAGTTAGATATTTATTTAATGTCTACAAATTTAATTATATTTTTAAATATTTATTAAAAAATTCAAAGAAATTTAACACAGTGGAGGAATTTTTTTAAATCTAATTTTTTTTACATCATCAAATAAGCAGCTTCCAGTCATGTTGTAAATACAATAATTAAAAAAAAAAAACTTAGACGTAATAAAAAGACATGACGATATGACAGAAAATCGTCCTGTGATATAGTTTATGATACCAATATCATATCATTATTTCCCCCTGCCCTATATTTTACTTTTCTTTTTGTTAATAAACTTAAATATATGTTATTAGGCATACAGGTAGTGTGGAAGAACAGAGTTTTGTGTGTGATTTGACTTTATAACTCCTCGCTTTTACGTGCGTCAGGAAAATAACTCCACAGTGAAAACAGACCAAGTCAATAAAACACAGAAATCCAGCCCAGTGTTCCTGCATCAGCTTTTGTATTCTCTGCCTTTCTGAATTTCCTCGTAAATCCGAGAAATTAATGTAATTATCACTGCATCACATTATTGTAGGTCAGCGTTGCACCTTGATGCAGTTAGGACTCTAATCTAAACGAATCGTGTCAGCAGGAGGGCCGTGACGCTACAGGAGCGAGCGGGACTGACCTTCTGAGCCTGGAGCACAGCCTCACGCTGCTGCCAGCGTTTGTAGAGGCCGAACAGAGGCGTGGCTCCGTCCACCCACTGGATGAGACCCGAGCGAGTGCCGAGGGGCGTGACCGAGTAGTGACGGGCGTGGAAGCGTGGACTCTCCTGCTGGTTTACTTTAGTGAACATGGTGTTAACGATGGACAAGAACTGCATGATCCTCTCGTCTAAATGCAAATCCTCCAAACCTGAGACAGAGAGAGAGAGAGAGAGAGAGAGAGAGAGGGAGGACAGAGTAAGCGAGGAACAGATGGACAGAGAGAGGGATGGACAGAGAGAGAGAGAGAGAGAGAGCGAGCGCGAGAGAGAGAGAGAGCGAGAGAGCACGCACGTGAGAGACAGACAGAGAGACAGCATGAGCCAGAGACAGATAGAGACAGATAGAGATGGAGAGTGCACGAGAGAGAGACAGACAGGGAGGGAGAGAGAGAGAGGGAGAGAGAGAGAGGGAGAGAGAGAGAGAGAGAGAGCAGGTGAGAGAAAGAAAGAGAGCATGAGCCAGAGAAAGACAGAGATGGAGAGCGAGCATGAGCCAGAGACAGAGAGAGATAAAGCGAGAGAGAGACAGACAGAGAGATGGAGCGAGAGAGAGAGAGACAGACAGATGGAGCAAGAGAGAGAGAGAGAGACAGAGAGAGAGAGAGAGAGAGAGAGAGAGAGACAGACAACGAGACAGAGATGGAGAGCGGGCATGAGCCAAAGACAGAGAGAGAGAGAGAGAGAGAGAGAGAGAGAGAGAGACAACGAGACAGAGATGGAGAGCGGGCATGACCCAAAGACAGAGAGAGAGAGAGAGATGGAGTGAGAGAGAGACAGATAGATAGAGAGATGGAGAGCAAGCATGAGCCAGAGACAGAGATGGAGTGAGAGAGAGACAGACAGAGAGATGGAGCCTTTACAATAAATTCACTTGTTCAGTTACCAATTATGTAATTATAATTTACATATTAGAACATTAAACGATTAAAAAAAAAGCTACAGTTGAGTGACAACATTTTTGGCCAAATGTCTAGTATCTAGTGGTGCAATTTTTTTCCACACACAATTTAAAATAAATATACAAGTCTTATTAAAGAAATATAAAACTAAATAACTCTTAAACTCTACAGTTTCACTCTACAGTTTCACTCTACAGTTTCACTGTGGGGTTTATGTCACTTTTGGGTCACCTAAGAAATCCATTTATGTTAACTGATGTAAATAAAAGATTAATAAGATTAATAATAGTTTTTAATAAAGTGACATTTCCACCAGTGTGTTCTCCTGTAGAGAGAGAGAGAAAGAGAGAGAGAGAGAGAGAACCTTTGAAGAGGTACGGGTAGTTTTTGCCGTCAGAGCCGAGGAAGTAGAGTTTTTTGGGCTTGGTCTTGGTGGGCAGGATGGTGATGGTGCCGCCGACGTTGTGGATGGTGACGGCGTCGGTGGCAGAAACCTCTCCTGGAAGAGCCATCTCCGTGTGCGTCATGGAGCCCAGGCGAGGACTGATCTCCTCCAGACGCAGCAGATAACTCGCTCGCTTCTGAGCTCGCTGCTGCAGACTCAACATGATCTGGTACAGGACGAGGAGGAGGAGGAGGAGGACAAGAGGGATCACACACACACACACACAAATTAGTTTTCTTCTTCTAGCATATAATTCTAAATAAAATTCTGTCAGAAGAAAGAAAGAAAGAACAAAAAACAAAGAAAAGAAAAAAACAAAGCTAGGAAAAAGAATGGTAGGAACAAGAAAGACCAGAAACAATGAACAATAAAAAGATGGAGCAAAAAAGCAAGAACAAGACAATACAAACAAAAAGAAAGAAAAACAAAAAATGAAAGAAGAGAAAGAATAGGGGTGAAAAATAAAAGGAAGAATAACAAGAAAGAATAATAGATGAGACAATAATACAAAAGAGAAACTAACAAAAGAAGAGAGAAAGAAAGAAAGAAAAAATAAGGAAAAAGGAGAAAAAAAAAAAAAAAAAAAAGAAATTACATTAGAACATACAAGAGCCAATCAGGATCCAGTATGCAAATGTGACCAAAGTTCTGACCTGTTTGAACGGAACCCAGCTGTTAGCAGGGTTGGCCGGGTTCTGCGGGTTCCTCAGTCGCTCCAGAGCGTTGTGAATGGCGTCTCCGTACGTCTCCTGGAACCACGTCTCGTGAGGCGTCTCTGCGGCGGCGGCAGTGATGCTGCGCACGTGATCCAGAGCGAAGACTACGGGCCGCATCAGGGCCGAGTGTTTCTCCCTCATGATGGCCACCTTCTCCTCCCTGAAACACAGCACCACGGGTCAGAGGAACATCAGCACCAGCACCACCACACAGCACCACGGGTCAGAGGAACATCTCTACCACCACACAGCACCACAGCACCACGGGTCAGAGGAACATCTCTACCACCACACCACACAGCACCACGGGTCAGAGGAACATCTCTACCACCACACCACACAGCACCACGGGTCAGAGGAACATCTCTACCACCACACAGCACCACGGGTCAGAGGAACATCTCTACCACCACACCGCACCACGGGTCAGAGGAACATCTCTACCACCACACCACGGGTCAGAGGAACATCAGCACCAGCACCACACCACACCATGGGTCAGAGGAACATCAGCACCACACCACACCACAGCACCATGGGTCAGAAGAACATCTCTACCACCACACCGCACCACGGGTCAGAGGAACATCTCCACCACAATGTTATTCTTGAGGCAACAGCTTAATAATAATAATAATAATAATAATAATAATAATAATATTAATTACTATTTTAATTAACATTTTTAATTAATAAATTATGTACACTCCAATGTACATTCATTTCAAAAAGGTTATTTTTAAAGCAAAATAAACATGAAACTATTTTGTAACAATTCTGCACTTTTTCCCCTCAGAGGGATCCGATTACACCGACCCAATATAAATAGAGTTTTCTAACGCTGTGAGTAACGCAGTGTGATCAGAGCTCTTACTTGCGCAGCGTGTTGTTGTTCTGGACTCTCTTGACTTCGTCCTCGAGCTGCTGGATCCTGCGCAGGACGTGCATGTGCTGCTGCTGCAGGACGCCCAACCACAACTCGTCCCACAGCACCGTGACCCTGCGCAGCTCCCCGACCAGCATCTGCACCTACACACACACACACACACGAACAAAAAACATGCACACACAACATGTGAAGGTTAGCAGGTCTGCAAAATGGCTGCCTTATACAAGGTTCAGTCAGGATTAGCTCCGCCCACATTGCAGTAAGAACAGCTGGTGAATTACCAGTTTAACTTAAATTTCTCCTGTTTCAGTTATAGGGTTAAGGCTACCCGAGTTCAGATTAAACCAACAGGGACAGAGTTAAGTGTAACCGGGTCAGAATTAAACTAACCGGAACAGGGTTAAGTGTAACTGGGTCAGAATTAAACTAACTGGAACAGGGTTAAGTGTAACCGGGTCAGAATTAAACTATTCGAGAGAGGGTTAAGGGTAACCGGGACAGGGTGAAGGGTATTGTGGGACAGGGTTAAGGGTATTGTGGGACAGGGTTAAGTGAATTCTGGGACAGGGTTAAGGGTATTCTGGGACAGGGTTAAGGGTATTGTGGGACAGGGTTAAGTGAATTCTGGGACAGGGTGAAGGGTATTGTGGGACAGGGTGAAGGGTATTGTGGGACAGGGTTAAGTGAATTCTGGGACAGGGTTAAGTGTAAACCAGGAGAGGGTTACGGTTAGGCGCTGTACCTGCTGGACCATGGTGGGGTTAGCTGCGGAGAGCGTGTCCACGATCTTGCTGTAGCAGTCCTGCATCATGGCCTGGTCCTCGATAGAACAAAGACCGAGCTCGTCTCCTCGGCCGCTGTCCTGAGACGCAGGGGGACTCCCGGCCTCGCTCTCGCCCACACACAGAGCCTCGCCCGGCATGTTCCCCAACAGAGTGGGCAGAGCCGAGGGCAGCTTCGTACCTGCTACACACACACACACACACACACACACACACACACACACACACACGGGGACCAGAATACATCAGATCTACAAAATATTACACACGTTTCCTGATTCTGGCATCAAAGCCTACTAAAATTAAAAATCGTCCCAGTTTATTGATGCACAATTATTGGCACCCTTTAAAAAAAAATTACTGCATAAAATAATTACTGCACGCAATTTAAATTTTCAGCTCAAACACCTGGAGTAACGTTGTCTTTATACCGACCCTCTAGCAGAAAAGTTTCGTTTTGTTGTGTCTCGCACGATGTATCGGGACAGGACGAGGCTCAGGGCTGTTATTCTCACATAATTCCAAACGTGCCAAAAATTTTAAAACTAGTAAATAAAACTGTACCATGTAGTAGTGTGTAAGTGTGAGTGTGTGTACCGGCGGTCTGAGCCTCTCCCCCGAGTGAGATGGAGCCGACGATGGCGGGGTAGAGGATGAGGTGTGGCGAGTCCCGGGCTACGCGACACAGCAGGCTGCAGATGCTCTGGCGGATGTAGGCCTCGGGGTGGTTCAGTCTGGAGAACAGCTGTGGGATGATGCCTTTATAAAAATAAATAAATAAATTAAAAAAAAAAAAAAAAAAAAAAAAAAAAATCACCAGAATAGTCACAACACAGTTCCCGCTTCATGTAAATAATTAATAAAGCAAATAAACCTGAATATAAAGACGGTGTTTTAATTATAAATGATAAAACGGGAAAAACTGGATACAAGCGAAACCATTTTTAAACGCCAAAATCTTCTCTTACCTAAAAGCTGGACTGTGATTGGTCAGGAGGTGTTGATTAATTCTCTAGACCAGCAGCTCTGACGGTAGTGCAGGTTTATTTATAATCACAGGTTTATTTATAATTAATGCGCTCGTTCTAATGTTATTGTTTCTATAGCAACAGCTCGTTCACAGGAACGTGTACAACGCACACGTTGTAATTGTTGACCTGTAAGGACAGGTTTATTTAACATTTATGGAAGGAGTCTCCAGTGTCGGCGTTTTGTAACAGGAAGTAACATGACTCGCAGATGTTCCATAACGTTAACTGTAACTATAAATAGTTAAAAAGTACGTTGTTCAATAATAAATTAAAAATTGGTAAGTTGTTGTGGTATAAGAGGAATAAAACACGACAGGACATGACGTTACAGGGGAGGAAAAAAACTTCAGGGTGTTAAGAGTAACTCAGCTTCATCAAACTGCTTTGTTGTTGATTAGTTTCCTATAACAGCGCACGCCGTTGTGGTTTATTCCTTCCACAGTCCACGGTTCTCACCTCTCCAGGGCGCGGTGGGCGTGGAGGCCAGGCCGAGCTCCAGCCCCTCCCTCAGCTCTCCGGCGTGCTTCACTAGCAGGCGCAGCAGGCGCAGCGTCGCCATCACGATCACGTCATCGCTGCTCTGCTTACTGCCCTGAGGGTGCAGCAGAAGTTTGGGGTCGTCCTCGTCGATGGGCGTCTGCAGGAGAGAAGCCGGGCTGAGCGACGCCTCGGGAAGCGCGGCTTTATTCTAAACAAGGACGGAGATGATGAGTTACTCACCTGTCCGGCGTTGAGCTTGAGGAAGGTGAAATAAGCCCTGCAGGAGACGCGGTAGAGGCTGAAGATGCGGTCCACCACCGTCCTCCACACCCGGATCAGCCCCTCCGTCACGCCGTCCTCCACCTCCGCCAGCCACGGGCACGAGCTCAACAGCTGCCTCCAGATCACATCCACCATGTCGTCCTCATCGTCCTCTTCGTTCTGCAGAGCCATGTCCTCATCCTGGGGACGGACGCGTGCGTAAACAAACATTTATAAAAATGTTATTATTAATATTTATAGTCCAAATGCAAAAAATGATCACATGATCACTGCAGTCCTCAGAAACAGCCAGCAAACTCTTACTGTGGAACACGTGACAGGAGAGCGTTATTGCAAAACAAAAGATAAGAACCAATCAGGTTCCGATATGCAAATGTCCTGCGCAGTTCCAGGGTTAAAATGGAAGGCGGAGTATATTCGTTTAATTTGCATATTCATGTAATCTGGTAAAGTGTGTAGCTGCTGATTTAAAAAAGTTAGCTAGCACACAAACATTAAAGTCACCTTAAATTTAATAACGCTAAACACATGCAAAAATAGTAAGTCATAAAATATATGAACCAATCAGGCTGCATTATGCAAATGTCACGTAACTCCAGTGTGAACAGGAGCCGCATGTTCTGGGTTTATTTATTTATTTATTTATTTATTTATTTCAAAACAGCCCTGTTTATAAAAATAAATTTTGAGCTTTTAAACTTTTTCACAGCTTTGAATCATATTTTTTCCCCTTCTTTAGCTAAATCAGAAGGAAAAAAAACAACGTAAATCTGTTAAAGTTTTATGTTCAAAAGTTCTGATTGTACTAGAGAAATCTACTCAGGAATAAATTTTAGTTCTTTTAGGGAAACCAATACTGCGTCAGCACTTAAGCCATAGTTAATCAATTATCAGCAATTTCAGAAATGTAAATACATAAATAAAGAATAAAAAAAAAATAAAAAATACACAAATATAAAAAATTCTGTTAAGCTGTTACAATCAAACTTCTTTCCTCCAGAGACATTTATGAAACCAGGATTTTGGATCTAACGAAGAACAATATTGTCATTTTAAAGTTTTGGGTTTTTTGTTTGTTTGTTTTTCAGAGGAAAGTTAAAGTTTTCCTGATTTTAATGACAGTTACATCTTTCATGTCCATAAAATGTCCAAAAAATTTACTCTCAAAGTCCTGAGAGTTTAATAATAAACACGGATGGACAGATTAAACGGCTTTACAGCTTTTTTAGTTTCTGCTTTTCCCCACCTGAATTCCAGCTGGTCGACACATGGCCTGGCCCAGGATGCTGAAAATCGTCTCCTTGTCCTCGTCGCTGGTGCCAGACGGCAGTAACTCCTCGATCTCCTTCTTCTCTCCTGGCAGCAGAGGAACCCCTTCTCCTTGACTAGACAAACAAGCGGGACATGATGTTACACCACTGACCAGGAGAGGTAGGGTATTATAAAAACCAGCTTTTATAGAGATTAAACACACACACACACACCTTGCGTTGTCGACGACCTTCCGGCCCCATCTGTAAGCCCAGCTCGCTAAAGCAGCCCAGGATTTGGCCACTTCAGGCGCCTGGCTCGCAGAGAGCTGGTACAGCTGGCCCAGGACAAAGTCCGCTTCTCCGACTCCTACGCTCACTGACGAGAGGAGAGACACAACGCAACACGTGATGCGAGATCACGGACGAGGCTCACACACTACCTGACCTTTCACCTGGCGAAATCCCTGACATGGTGCACCCAAGACCAAAATTCTCTTTCTTCTGAAAATAAATGCAAGCACTGGCAGCTACGTGTCATGAAGGATTGCTTGAGGAGACAAAAGAACTGCAGAGAAACGCAGCAATTTTTATCATCTCACTATTAGTGCGTATATTCTGGGAAGCTCATCATATCTGCATCATCTAATATTAGACACTTTTTGCACTGAAGAGTCGTAGGACGCATAT
This sequence comes from Pangasianodon hypophthalmus, assembly GCF_027358585.1. Classification (NCBI taxonomy): domain Eukaryota; kingdom Metazoa; phylum Chordata; class Actinopteri; order Siluriformes; family Pangasiidae; genus Pangasianodon; species Pangasianodon hypophthalmus. The sequence goes on along the minus strand of NC_069722.1, from coordinate 1,072,550 downwards.
GTAGCAGCGGGGGCGGAGCACTGCGACACAGGTGTGGCTAGACCAATAGCTTAGCTAGCTAGCTAGCTAGCAAAGACCAAAAAAGTGACATGATGCAATATAATGGAATATAGGTGTAATTATGTGACGTTACGTATTGTAACCTAACCTAATGTAGCGTTAATATAATTTAACACAACGCAACGTGATACGTAACGTAATATCATAACGATATAACAAAATACGTCACGTAACAAAGTAATAACATTAAGTATTACATATTATAACCCAATGTAATATCATGTAATGATGCTTCATGCCATATAACATAACGTAATATAAAATATGCGTTATATAACATAAGCTACGTAACAAAATCTTACGTTATGTTACACCACAATGTAATGCAATCCATTACACAATGTTACATTACGTAAACCTGAACCTCCCGCTGTGTTTGTGCGTGCTCCATGAAAACAGCAGGTACCTGTGGTCTCCGTGGTGATGCGCAGTATACCCTGCTCCTCCACGGGGAGCTCCAGCAGGGCGGCGATGTTCTTGCTGAGGGCTGAAGGCGAGCCGCTGCTGTTTCTCTTCACCACCTGTTTGAGCTGAGGCGTCAGGTCCTTCCAGTCGGCCAGCAGCCACTTGCACAGCGTGAGGATGGAGCGGCAGGCGGCGCGCTCGCACTTCCCCGAGCGGCAGTACGACAGCGCACACGAGCTCAACATCTCCATGGCAGCCACGGACTGACCTGCGGGCAGAAGGCGGGGTTTCTAACGTTTGTAGAAAAAAACACTGTGGAGGCTTAGAATGCACAGACGAGTACTATGTGATTCCAGACAAACAGAACTGTCAGGGTTATTAAATATAACATCCAAAAACACAACATTATCTACATAACGTGAAGTGATGATCACTGTGTGTATACGTGTGTGTGTGTGTGTGTGTGTGTGTATAAAATACTGAATGATGAAGCAGAGTTATTGTTACACCCCTATCCAAAGTTAATTTTTTTTCCTCCTATAACAGCACGTCCCCACGTGTTTTACTCCTCTTATACCACAGCAGCAGTTTGCCAATGATTATAATGTTTTTGTACTCCTTAATAAAGGACACGTTTTAATTTTTATCCCTTTAAAGTTACATTTAAATGATCTGGGACGCTGGTGAAACAAGTTCTTTGTTCTTGTTCCTTGTTCTGGAAAGCTTAAACTCGTTTCTCCTGAAAACTTTTCAGAAACTTTTCTGACAAGTTACAGCTTTATCTCTGACTGTTACAAAGCGCCGACACTGGAGACTCCTTCCATAAATGTTACATAAACGTGTCCTTACAGAAAACTTTTTTCTTACTGTTTGAGGAACATTCATCATTAACATCCCTGTAACCGAGATGTTGCTATAGAGACGATAATGTATTCAAAGGTGCCCAAAAAAAAAAAAAAAAAAAAACCCTGCTCTAACTAACGCAGGTGAGAGTTATAATAGCAGCTGGACTCACCTGCAGTAAACAGCACTTTAGCCCTTTCGATCTTCAGCTCAGGTCCCCATTTCTCAGCCACGGCGCCCTCTAGGGACAGCTGCCTGAAGCTCTGTACCAGGTCCGGGGTCTCCGGGTCGTCGGCGGACGGTTTGCTGCACTGAGCAAGGAGGCGCGTGGCCAGCGCGATGTTCCCCTGCTTACGAGCAAACTTCACCGCCGTCAGACACAGCTCCACCAGGTGAGAGTCCACAGGACCTGACGAGCCTACAACAGTATATACAAAAATGACATCATTAACCGTTATTGTCCCGAGAAGTTGAAACGAAGACAAACGATCTACGATCCCACCTCTGAGCTTCAGGAAGAGCTGCCTCTGAAACGTGCTGTATCTGAGCGCGTGGAGCCACGGCTGAACGTCCTGCTGCTTACACGTGCTCAGAGCGTCGCTGTACAGCGGGATCAGACATTCCTAAAGACGGAAACGATGTCGTTAGCAATGCTTTAGCAGGATGCTTTGCAGGAAGATTAACACTGTAGCGCTGTAGCCGCGTCTGCCTGACCTCAGAGGGGTGCTGGCTGCACAGCGAGGTCTCCAAAGAGCTGGTGCAGTGGAGCTGCAGGGTTCCGAGGGTGGGCAGCGAGTCACACAGGGTGAGCGTGGACAGACGCAGAGGTCCCAGAGCGATCCGGCCCGTCTGCTTCAGGTACTTCACCAGGGTGCTGACGAGAAAAGAACCAAGATATTAAGGGTTCCTCGAGGGTTCTTCAGATGGTTAATAGTTACTACAAATTGTCCTAGGTTGAACTTTTGTTTCCCAAAAGCATCAAGGAGGCCTACAACAGCTACGAACTCTGCGAACAATACGACAGTGTGTGTAAATCTGGGAAGTGGGAAGCAGCGTGTTAACGGAACTCACTCTGATGAAGGTAGAACTTTCTGGTCCTGCTCGTGATTGGCTGATGTGATGGCTCCTACAGCGCTCCTCAGCAGCTGAACCTCGATGGCCTTCTGCAGCTCTGATGGATCAGGACTGAGTACGGCAGGAAGGAGCCGCTTCAGGTCTGTAAACACACACACACACACACACACACACACACACACACAGTGTTCAGGTTCAGGTGTGTTACCCATCAGGTAACCAATAAAGCTGATTTTATTACGCAGCAGCCATCTTTGTCTTGTAGTTCCTCATTACTGAACACTTTATGCTAATGTTTCCAAACATTTTAAAGCTATGTAGAATATTTTTTCCAAATATTTTACTGACTAAAAACTTGTGTAATCTTTGACATGGTGGCATTTTCTTTAAGGAGACATTAATATTAACTAACACTTGGAAGGAGTCTCCAGTGTCAGTGCTGGTAAAGTTCTCGCAGATGTTCCACAGTAATCAATTTCAACGATACAGATAACATGTTTGACGTGTCATTCTTTTCTAGATGGAAAAACCGTAATCATTGCTGTAGTAAAAGAAGAGTAACGCACATGGGGATACGCTGTTACGGGAAAATAATTAACGATTAAGCCTCGGGAAACTCTGAGGATTTCCAGAAGCAGAGTTTGACACCAGATCAGTTTCATTATCAGTACCTAGTTTGTCCTTCGTGCTGGAGTTGAGGAGGCCGTAATCTTCTCCAGGAAGCAGCTCCAACTGCGCACGGCACTCTGGGAAATCTCCGTCCTCAAACCTGCTCAGAGCTCTGACACACACACACACACACAGAGACACGGATCAGAATCTACAGAACGTCCCGTATAAGGCTTGTAGACAGCAGTGAACGTTAGAGTGCTGCTCACTTGACGTAGTTGAAGTCGGTCTTGAGGTTGACGGTTGCCGAGCTGTTGCTGTTCTTCTTCAGCGCCATCATGCTGGCCTGCCACTCCTGCACCGACGCCCAGTCGCTCAGAGCCACGTAACACTCGCACGCCTTATTGGCCAGGAAGTTCAGGACCTCGGAGGAACACTCGCTGGACTTCAACAGCACCGTCTTCTTAATGTCTCCTACAGAGAAAGAGAGAGAAACTCCTTTCACATTTTTAAGCCTGTGTTCAAACACCACACAGGATGAATCCAACTGAATCTAAGGGTGCCAATATTTTAGTAAATATAAAGAATTGTGTGTGTAAACCTTGTCAACTAAAGCTACAACACAAATATACAACAAGTGGCACCTTTTCAGAACCCCAAGTAATGATTTATGTGGCACTACGAACTACACGTGTGTTCATGTACTCTATGAAGTGTTTATCCGTAGAGAACAGGAAGTCATTTGGGATTCAGGTAGATGTTTACATGGGTAAGAATTCTATAAAAAAAAATATAATAATGACAATTTACATAAACAACAAGGATTTATGGATTACAGAACAGCTCTATCCCCTAGAAATATCGGCGCCTGTATCACAGGAAGATTATTTTACGCATGAGGACGTTTCCTCACCGTTTCCTGTATGTTTCGGACTGGAGTTGTTGCCTGTGGGCGAGTTGGTGAGCTTCAGTAAGGATCTGTCGAAGCCTTTGATGGAGCAGTCGACCCCCGTGACGGCGCACAGCTGCTCCTGATATTCCAGAGCCGCTTTCTCAAACCTGGGATACAGATTTATTGCAAGCGTCTATTCAAACATGGTTAAAGTTTAATATTTTGTAAAATAAACAGGGGATTAAAAAGTCACAATCAGGACTTTCAAAGTGGAATTAGGTCGTCATCATCATTACGGCATGAATTGGGCGGGGCCTAATGTAGGGGCGGAGTCATGCCAAATTTATTAAAAAAATATAAAACGGATAACTAATCTCTGAGCGTAACTCACTTCCCCTCGGCCTGCAGAGCTACAGAGCCGACCCACGCCACGCTCTTCCCCATGTGGGCCAAGCTCCACGCTGCCAGACCCTGGATGGCTTCAGGACAGCGCAGCTCACACAGAGCCTCCACCAACATGGTGATGGGAACCTCCATCTCAGGACCCTGGAGGAACAGCGGAGACCATGATGCAACTCCTCAAAAAAAAAAAAATAAATAAAATAAAGTGTTAGTTTAAATAAAACGGTTTTTAACGAACCTGCGCACTGCTGTTCTTGATCTCGGTGAGCAGGTCGAAGCCGTGACGGATGGTGACCGCCGGCTGGCCGGACATGAGCCCCACCCTCATCAGAGCCAGGCGGATCCTCGTCAGCCAATCCTGACACGTCTGACGGTTGGTGTAGAAGAAGGTCCTGATGCCCTGGAGAACAGGAGAGGGTTCAGCACCTCTGAAATTTATCTGAACGTTTTGGACCACTTTCAAGCAAAGCGAAAGAAGGAAGGAGTGCGGTAAAAAAAAAAAAAAATTGTGTTTAGACAATACAGTGTATACATACACACGCGTGAAAAATCTCTACACGTGTTTTCTTTGTATAAATTCACATATTTACAATTTTTTTTTTTTTTGTGAATTCATTTATTTCTGTAAAGCTGCTTTGTGACGATGTCCATTGTGAAAAGCGCTATACAAATAAAAGTGAATTGAATTACAACAAAATGTAATACAAATGAAACAAATTATAATCATAACTTACAGCACACAATTTATTTTATTAGGAAGGGGAAAAAAAAAAAAAAAAAAAAAAACCACATTTTAAAATTAATTATTCAGTCTCTGTGGAGGATCTATGCATTAACTGACCGCATTTCCATTTTGATTTAGTAAATATTCAGTTAAATAATTTGACGTAGTGAAACATTCGCAAATGAAATACGCATAAATGTAATTATGAGTGATTTATATGAGTAACGCTAGTCAGTCTTGCGCCGATAATTGGTTCTAAAACAGAACATGTATCAAAATAAATGCCGTAACACAATACCACTCAGTTAAAGCAGTACAGGATAATGTACAGTAATTACTGCAAGATAAATAGATAACTGGTGTAATATGTAAGGCTAGAACATACCTAATATTGACTGTTGTTACGGGCAATAATTATGCGCACACACACACACTCACACACACACACACACACACACACACACACACACACACACACACACACACACGAGACGGTGTGGACGAGCGAGACGCTCAGGTGTCAGTGTTACCTTGGGCGGGGCGGTGAGGGCGTTGGCGCAGCCTTCATAAGCGTTGTACATGAGCTTCTCGAGGTTCTCGAGGAACTGCAGCAGCAGAGCGAGGCGGAGCTGGTTGGTGTGGTGACCTTCATCGCTCTCTCCTCCACTCCACTGACTCAGCTCCTGTTCGCTGTTCAGACTGTGAGCCGCCAGACTGCGGATCATCCCTACAACACACACACACACACACACACACACACACCTGAGTGAATGAGGATATGGGCGGGTATTAACCCAGGAGACAATATTTCCTCCAGGAAACTGACGAACACACGGGTGTTACTCAAGTGAAAGTGCACAAGGCCAAAAACAAACAAACAAACAAATTAAGAGAACGTAAGAAAGTATGTCTAAAAAAAAAAAAAAAAAATTTCAAAGAATGTTACTTAATAAATACACAGATAATCCAAAAAAAATTAATTCAAATGAACCTATTCTCAGAAAAGGGGAAGAAGAAAAAAAAAAAAAAAAAAAAAAAAGAGGGATAACTGTAGGAAGTTGCTACTCAACCTAAAAGTTTTTTTTTGTAATAAATTAAACAAGTGTTTATCTTTTAAATGTAGGTCAATGCCTGTATCTAGTGATTAAAAAAATAAATAGAGAGAGAGAGAGAGAGAGAGAGAGAGACTGTGCAAACTTTCCACTGTTGTCCAAAAATAAACAAGCCAATAATAACAACGAGCGGTTAAGCCACTGTGTGCTTGTGTGTGTGTGTGTGTGTGTGTGTGTGTGTGTGTGTGTGTGTGTGCACGCGCTGACCTTCGATGGTTTGGAACGTGTCCTGGGCTCGTCCCAGAGGAGTGCGCAGCTTGGAGAGGACGGTGAATTGAGCCGCTTCCCACACGGCCCACTGCCACAGCACCGCCTCCGTCTTCAGCAGGGAGCGCGGCACCACGGCACACTCGCGCTTCTCAGACCTCTGACAGCTGTGGTACAACCTCTCTAACCACGGCTCCTTCCTGACACACACACACACACACACACACACACACACACACACACACACACTAAACGCAAGCAATAACCCACTCCGTGTGGTGTGATGAGGCAGCAGAGCTACTGTTACCACCCTGAAGTTATTTATTTTCCTTCCAGCACGTCCCTGTGTATTTTCATCCTCCTGTACCTCAGCAATTTTACAACATTTTATTCATTAAATAAGTGTACTTTTTATCCATTTATAGTTGCAGATGTTCCTTAACCCCCATGCATTTCAACCTCACCGTCATTTATAAATCTTTTAAAAACCAAATCACCGTCACCGGACCGGGTTTACACCAGCCGCGTTTGGTTGCCACGCACCATGACGAGAAATGCACACAGGATTACAGTCCATAAATCCATAAATCTTTTCTCTGTGACAGTTTGACCTTTCACCAAGATTGATTTTAATAAATAACGCTCATTTGTTGTTTAGATAATGGACACACATTGCAAAAACACAGCATGAATTACCAGTGTATTGTCAATTTTTTTCCTAGCGATGATCTAGGACAGTGTAAAACCTTGCTCAATTTTATTTTTAAATAGTTGCTCTACTACACGCTGCTCGTGCCACTGTGACGAACATGGCATGTCATCAAGAATAATGATATATTAATAATAATCTGACAGATTAAATTATTTAAAATTAATCTATAAATCAGGTTTAGATGCAGAGAACCGGCATTATAAATAACAGACGTCTCCTGAGACCTCATCCATCTCTCAGGTGACTCCAAGCACCAAATACACACCTCATTTTTAACCAGAAATTTCACACAAGTTCATCCAATTGAGCTAAAAAAAAAGGAGCTAAAAGATCATGGACGTGAATGTAGGTGAAATGAATGCGGCGTCGTCCTGCTCACCCCCCACGGTGGACTGTTCCATACAGGATGAAGCTGATGAGGTCGGAGAAGTCCTGCGGGTGGAAGGTGTTGCTCGGCGCTTTGCTCATGTGCCGCCGGATGGCGAGGGAGATCTCGTGAATCTCTGAGGAGCTGCGGTTACTGCTGGGAAACGCCCCCCAAAAATAAACAGAAGTTTAAGGACCATCTGAGAGTCAAAACAGTTTAACTTGAATGACTTGAGGGTCAGAAAAGCTTCCAGTGTCTCCCTCTTTACTGCAGCTGCAGCTGAATATCCAAAATAAATCTGATGACTGAAGTGTGTGATGATTTAGACATTGTATGTGAGATCACAGATACACAGCTCAGTCTTTGCTAATGGAGACGTGTGTGTGTGTATGTGTGTGTGTGTGTGTGTGTGAGACTCACCTCAGCGCCACGTGCAGCGGGATGGATCTCAGCAGTTTCCCGAAGGCCTGTCTGACTCGTACGGTCGAGTGAACCAGCTGCACCCGGCACACGTCCACACATCTGCGCACGCACACACACACGCACACACACACACACACAGGCTCAGATCACACACAGCATTTTCTGTTTTCTCACACACTTGTGTTTTGTACGAGTGCACGTTCTGACCTCTGCAGGAGCTCCATGGGGAGGGACGAGGACAGAACCTGTAGACTGCTGCAGGTCTGGAGACACACGGTGGAGTCTTCGTTCAGCGCTGCAGCAAAAACAAAACATTCATCTCCGAATTAAAAATACAAACTCGAAAAGATACTACCATACAATCTAACATACAACTCTGTAAAATAAATGCCATACACCCAATCAACGGAGATTTTTTCCCCCCAATAAACACAATCCTATTCAAACAATAGCCAAAATTTTGATTGTGATTGCACACATTTAAATCACTAGCTGATTTATTGGAGGTTTTTTCCCTTCCTGAACTAGCAGAACACTTTAGATCTAATTTGACATTAAGTGACTGAATGCGTTTAATCTAAACTTCATTCAATTAAAGCGACGAGTCAAATGAGTTAATCTAGATAAGAACTTAACAATAAATGTGACTTTGGCCAGGCGACTCATCCTTTTTAGACGGAAAGAGCCTCTTCCCCGTGTGTGTTCTCACGGGATTAAAGAGCTCATGCAGTATCTTAAACTAGAGAAGATAAGATTCACTTCAAGGGTCTGTTTTGAAATTTTACGATATTCTTGACACTGGTTAAAAAAAAAAATTTAAAAAATGGAAGCAAATAATGTAATCCCATAATATGTTGTAAATCCCTGTATCTTTATTTATTTATTACTAATTTATTTCATTTATTTTACCCTTTTTCAGGTAAATATGTAAGGTAAATGGTTTAACTTGTAGGTCTGGTGGGAGGGTGTGTGGGTTAATACGCGGGGTTGATGTTGGTTGTTTGTATTTTGTTTGTTCTTTATACACTCCGAAAACATTCAATAAACAGACCTCGATCAAAAATAAATAAATGAATGTAACTTTGATCATGGTGGGTTGTGATGCCACTTTGAGAACCGCAAATCCTGATGATTATCTCTTTACTTTGGGCATTTTAGAGAGTTTGAGTGATGTACAGATAAACAAGCGAGTGCTGAGTTCCTGGGAAAAGGAAGTGTTTGACTCGTACAAAAGAAGAAGAAAAAAAATTACTTACCAAACCTAACTAACAACCCAAACGCTAGTCACTGACTTGCTGCTGTTGTGTTGTTCCTCCAACTGTGCTAGCTTTACACCTCAATGTGGTAAAAAGTCCGGCATTTTCACATCAGTGCTATTTGTAAGAAGGGCTTTTCGCACCGCTTTAGTTCCAGAACTAAATTTACAGCACTAAAGTACCGGGTGATTTTGCGTGAAC
>NC_069722.1:1050763-1058263 GCF_027358585.1 Pangasianodon hypophthalmus | reverse complement strand
AGGATGGGGATGTTCTTCAGGCTCAGCACCGCCTGGTACACGCTGTGCGCCGCCACCATCACCTAACACCGCAACAACAAACAAACAAACAAACAAACAAATAAATAAGGCACTCGGAACAAACTCAGACACAAAAATATCATTCGTGATATCACGATTCGTGCTGTACCTCTCGCTCTCTGTGGAAACGCAGCTCCAGAAGCTGGGAGCCTGGACCCAGAAGCTTCTCCACAAACGTAGCAGGCAGCTTGGTGTTTATCTGCTCGACAATCTGCACACACGCACACACACACACACACACACACACACACACACACACACACACACACACACACACACACACAAAAAGATTTACAACATTATACACTTCCTACACCGTAAAAACTCAATTAGCACGTGACTGGAAAGTGCTACAGCTGCTGTTATTAAATACGTAAGGAATAAAACACTTCAGCGGTGTGCTGTTTGAGGAAAATAACCAACGACAGAGCGGCAGGATGAAGCAGAGTCACTTCACCTAGAACCTCTAACGGCACGTCTGCTAGTGTTTTATTCCTCTTGCACCACAGCAATCCGACAACTCGATAAGACGAGACGAGGATCGTTTAACAGAATCACAGCAGCTATGGGATCTTAAATGATTGGGGGTTTTTTTGCCTTTAAATATGTAAATATTACGAAATTTGCCCCCACACACACCCACACACACCCCCACACACACACACCCCCACACACACACACACCCCCACACACACACACACCCCCACACACACACACACCCCCACACACACACACCCCCACACACACACACCCCCACACACACACACCCCCACACACACACACCCCCCCACACACACACCCCCCCACACACAGAGAGAGCTCTATGGATCAGTATTATAATTAGTGCTGGGCAAGTTAACGTGTTATTATCGGGTTATTAATTAAATAACTCCGACAATTATTTTATCGTACATTAACGCAGTTTTTTTAATTATTACTTTATTTCGAAAGTCAGTTGCTCACTGGCTCCGAATACACATACAGACAAACGATGGGTCATAAGAGGGGTGGGATGTTGATCAGTACTGGCTTGGGATGGGCGTCATCACGCATCTCAACCAATCAGAGCATTTGGGGCGGGGCTAAGCCTGCTGGAGCGCGCATATGAACCAGGAGAACCGGAACAGAAAAATGGAGAACGGTACCGAACTTTTAGATGGACATTTTCAGTTGAAATCTCTTCCGTGACATGTTCAGAACATGTTCATTTATAAATGTTAACGCGCTGTTGCTCTGAAGGTGTTATGATGTTATATATCGGGGCTCTGAGCTGTTTTTCTATAACACACTAGACTAAACGTTAATGCCCTGGCAGTGGCAGATAGCTTTGGTTTTATATTTAATTTGATTACATTAACGTTTGAGATTTACAAGAAATATTTTAAATTTTTAACTGCTACTATGTAAAGAGAATACTGCTGTAAAAAGCACCTCATCAGTTTAAAGTGTTTGCAAACCAAATGTTATTGCACTTTTGCTCATATAGCAGTACTTTTAAAATAAAAGCACATAATACACTACTTTTGAATTCATTATTTAATTTTACGCTTACCAATGCGATTAATCGCAGAAAAATTATGAATTAAAAAATTTAAAAAAATTTAAAAATTATTTTTTATCGTTTCCCAGCACTAATTATAATAATATTATTATTATCATTATTATAACAGAAAGTAATCAGAGTTTGAACGGTCACCAGCGTGAGCAGGTTCAGGACGCCCATGCTGTACTCGGCGCTACACGACTGGCAGCTCTCCAGCTGGTCCAGGCCGTAAGAAATCACCGCTCCGGTTAGCTGGCTGCTCGAGTCCATGCTGGTCAGCAGGACACACACACACTCGTTCCCCGCCGTCAGCACGGCCTCCGAGAAGAAAACCTGCTTAGCCGCGGTGATGCACGCTAACACACGGTTCAACACCTGAGAGAGCGAGAGAGACACAGAGAGAGCGAGAGAGCGCAAGAGAACAGATGAGACAATAACAATACAATTCTGAGCGTACTTAAATACTGATGTAGGATCAGCGTGTGTTCATCAGGTCCGAATAAACACCTTTTTTTAAAATTCGTAAATGTGTCACGAAATTCACGAGAGAATTCATCACAGTATTTACATCCATCACAATATTTAGCTACATGACTTAGAAATCACCGACGCTGGCATGGTTTCTTCCCGAAAGAAACTTTTCAGAGAAGCGAAACGGTTTAAAAAAAAAAAAAAAAAAAAAAATGCTTTTTTACTTACTGGCCAGGTTGCAAGTTGGGAGGCAAAAAAATAAATCAATCAATAAACAAAAACAAGCAAACAAAAAACATGGAGGACAAAGAAAAAAACTAAAAACAGCACATGAATGTTTAGCACCAATCTCTTCATTTATCTGCATTACTGATGATAAAAGTAATTGAGAGAGAGCCGAGACTAGCTAGAACCAGGTAAGAAGGTTGTGTGTGTACGTTTTTTTTTTTTTTTTTTTTTTTTGGTCATCACAAAAAGCGTTACAAGTCGTGACTTTTCTTGGGGTTATAGGTTATAGTAATTTATATTTCCTCATATTTCTTTGTCCTCCTGTATATATTCCTTCCTGTTTTGCTGCTTAACTGTATTTGATTTCACGAGCACATACATATTTATTTACTCCCTCTTCCGTTTTCTCTTCTTTGTGTTCTTATTTTTTCAATATAAAATTCTCTTCTGCTTTTGGTCTTTGTTTTCTCTCTTCCTTTTTCCATTTTTCTTCTCGTCCTCTCTTTTAGCCGTGGCTTTAACAGTTTAAAAAATTTTATGTAGCACTAACAAAGTCCTTATTGTCCTTCAAAAGTCCAGAAATACGGCTTTCTGTTCCACTATTAACATCTTAACACACTTTTTAGAACCTTTTTTTTAACAAAAATAAAAACAAATAACAGGTATAAAAATCATTCTGCATGTCAAGTGTATAACAATCTGAATTTTCTACATTAGCGTCTCAATATAGGGGAGGGAAAAAAAAAAATAAATAAATCAGCCAATCAGACGCAAGATTTTTCACGCATCAAACACGCGTTTGCTTTCTTTGAAGCATCTCTTCGGATTGTACATACAGTGAAACGGGACGGCGCGTACGCGTGTGATACTCACGTCAGTGACGTACGCCTCCGTGATGGGCGGACCCCGGATGGGGTTGAAGCGCTCTCCGATGCTGCGCACCACCGTGCTGAAGACTCGCAGCAGAGCCGCCAGCTTCGGCAGAGACACGGCGGGCGGGGGGACGTCCTCGTCTACGACCTCTCCCGACACCACGTGGCTCAGGTCCTGAAAACAACAAGAGTCAGAACAGGAAGACAGAAGCGACGAGAAAACATCAAGGTGACGAGGGCTGCGTCAGGGTGCTGATCGGGGAGGCGGCCATTTTAATCGCAAAATCTTTCCAGTGCACTGGAACATTCGCTCCCAAAAAAAAAAAAAAATCCCACAATGCACCACAAAAACACGGGGCATCGATACGGCTGGCGGACAAACTCTCAGCCAACTTCGTCTACAAATTAGTAAGTAGCTTGTTATCGTTGTTGTAGCTCTAAGATGATTACTTACGTTAGCGATTTATAACTATTAGACGTTCTATATAGGGTTTATTTGAGTCTATTGACTTTTCAGTGTTTAATGATTTAAATAAATCCACTAGCGAGTCTACGATCCTGCTTTGAAGCACCGTGACAGAAACGTGTGTGATTAAGCTAACAAATTTATACGACGTATAACGTCAGAAACATATCGGTCCGTGTGCTGTCTGTTGGTGATAAACGCCAGTGGTGACGTTTTACAACGCAAATACGTCGTCATGGCACCAGAAATTGAGTCAAGAGCGTAGAGATCCAGGGTCCTAGTGCCCGAACTCGCGTACACGATCTACTGATTCACCACCGAGGGAGCGAGAGAGCTGACTGAGACGCAGCCGAGTCCCTCGTGTCACTTGTCGTCTGTCTCGTGTGTGTGTGTGTGTGTGTGTGTGTGTGTGTGTGTGTGTGTGGTGACTGCTACTGTTGTCTCTTGTAGGTGTGGCCTGTTTCTACTTCCGATGAAACACAGCAGCAGCTAAATACGCATCTCTTAAATCTAAAATAACGCACTAATCAGTGGGAAAAACAGTGTGATTTACGTTAAGCTCATTATACCAGAGACGCCAGCGATCTCAGCCGAGTTTTATTTTCCTTCATAATGTCTCCACTGTCGTATAACGAGACGTCGTATACGACAGAAACCACGATTAAACGTTTTACTCCAACATTCGCCGGAACGGATCGAGACGGACGTTCTCGACAGCGTCACACCCGATTCGTACAGAACTGAGAAAATCCGTTCGCTGAAATCGCGGCTCCGTGTTGAGTACGTACGCAGAAAATCAAAACTCGCCCGTCACTTCATCGATCGCTGTTAAATAATCTCCTGTACCGGCGGAGCTAGAAATCGAATATTGGAGAAAATTCAGATAAAGGTTATTGCTGTTGAAGCCGTGATGTTGATGAAAGCCGTTACCTCTGCGTACGCTTCCATGTCTTCCAGAAACTGACCCAACAGCGTAGTGGAAAAGGCCAAATCAGCCACCCAGAACTGTTCCAGACTCTGTAACCAGCCTGTCCACACACACGCGCGCACACACACACACACACACACACACAGGGTTTACAACACACACATCTCAATAAATAACAGCATAAACCCCCTCTCTCTCTCTCTCTCTCACACACACACACACACAGGGTTTACAACACACACATCTCAATAAATAACAGCATAAACCCTCTCTCTCACACACACACACAGGGTTTACAACACACACATCTTGATAAATAACAGCATAAACCCTCTCTCTCTCTCTCACACACTCACACACACACACACACACACACACACAGGGTTTACAACACACACATCTCAATAAATAACAGCATAAACCCTCTCTCTCTCACACACACACACACACACACACACAGGGTTTACAACACACACATCTCAATAAATAACAGCATAAACCCCCTCTCTCTCTCTCTCACACACACACACAGTTTACAACACACACATCTCAATAAATAACAGCATAAACCCTCTCTCTCTCACACACACACACACACACACACACAGGGTTTACAACACACACATCTTGATAAATAACAGCATAAACCCTCTCTCTCACACACACACACACACACACACACACACACACACACACATACACACACACACAGGGTTTACAACACACACATCTCAATAAATAACAGCATAAACCCTCTCTCACACACACACACAGGGTTTACAACACACACATCTTGATAAATAACAGCATAAACCCTCTCTCTCTCTCTCACACACTCACACACACACACACACACACACACACACACACACACACAGGGTTTACAACACACATCTTGATAAATAACAGCATAAACCCTCTCTCTCACACACACACACACACACACACACACACAGGGTTTACAACACACACATCTCAATAAATAACAGCATAAACCCTCTCTCTCTCTCTCTCTCACACACACACACACACACACACACACACACACACACACACACAGGGTTTACAACACACGCATCTTGATAAATAACAGCATAAACCCTCTCTCTCACACACACACACACACACACACACACTTCTTACCCGACACCTGCAGAGTGAGAGACTGTTTCTGTGTGTGATCGATGTGCCACCCCACCAGGATGTCCACTGTGTCCTGAGGAGAACAAAGTCAATAATTAGTCTCGTCGTCTCTGAGCTGTGAAGCGGCACAGTGAGGCGAGTAATCGAGCTCTGCTTACTCTGAAGTTGGTACTGAAGATGTGCGGGTAGCAGCGAGCCACCAGCAGGATGCACCTCACGCTCTGACACAGCAGCTCCGGGGTGTCCAGGTTCTCCAGGATGGACTGGAGGCTGCTCATCACCAGCTGCAACGGAAAAGAACATTTATTTTACCAAACACTAAGAGGCACAAAAACACAAAAAGAGTGTGTTAAAACATTAGAAGCAAAACGCTTTGGACCCACGATTACACTCGATATTTTATCGCATGTTAAAGATGCAAAACTTCGAGAGAAACGCGAGACAAAGAGAAACAGAGTGCGTATTCTGCAGTTTTTTAGCGCGCTGAAACTTTTTACAAAATGTAATTTCTTATAGTTAATTTGCGTGTGTATATATATTTACGATAGTAAATGTTAATTGGATTAATGATACATATATTTTATGTATTATTTTCTGACTCACTAAACTTTCCAAACCTCCAAAAATATTCCCATGTACTTATTGATAGCAAACTCGAATATGGAGAGCCGACCATACAGGTTTTTTTTTTTTTTTTTTTTTTTTTAGGTACTCATGGATACCAATACTGAGGCTGAGACAAGTATTAATCCATCACCGAACGTATTTTTTGAGGATGCGTCAAACAAAAAACCTTAAAGGTGCGATATAAATTAGAGAAACGGTACAATAAACCTGGTCCATCGCTCTCAAGAGCCTCTTCGACTGCTACACAAGCTTTCGCTGGACTCACTCGGACATTTAGGTCTGTTTTTTGTTTTCCTGGTTTAAACAGAAGCCGTTAAAAATCTTATGAGGATAGCTTTTTATAACACTGATTATTTTTTCTTTTAAAATGAAGTTCATTAGCTAGCTAGAATCTGGGTTTCGTTTCAGTTCGAAAAAGTGCTTCTGTACAGCTGTAATTAAAAGACAGAAAAGAAAAGAGGACTTTTCTGTTCTCTTGAATTCCTCGTTTGTCAATTAACGGATAGCGGCTGATGGTTAAGAACACCACGCTGGGTAAGAGCTGTTATTTTCACTCAGGTAGCGTCACCTGGAGACCTTCTGTCTCACCTAGCCTGCTCTTGTGTGCTGCTAGTAACGAACTCATCGTTTAAGACGTTTATCACTTGCATTGTCGATCATTAATCATGAAATCCTGGACACTGGTGAAGGAATGACGTTTGTCGCCGCGTCCCTGCGCTTCCACGGTACCTGCATGACGGGCGAGAACGCTTTCTTCTCCCCTGCCGTCTCCAGAGCCTTGTACACGGCCACCAGGTAGAGCAGCTTCACCTCGTCCTTGCTGCAGCTGCTGAACTTCACAAACATCCACTTGAAGATCTTCTCGGCTTCGTAGCTGAGGGCAGCGCAGAGCAAACCCAGGCAGCAGGCCGCTTCCTGTCGCAGCTCATGGAGGAGTTTACTGCTGCGAGGACACGCGTTACAAAAATAAATAAATAATAATAATAATAATAATAATAATAATAATAATAATAATTTTACATGCAAAGACCATTTAAAGCGATCACGAACTCGAATAAGTGCGTTATGACGAAATAATATCGATATCGCAATAAATCAGGACAAAATACGCTTTTCTGAGATCTTTTTATATCTTTTCTTTTTTTTAAACTTAAGAACCAGA
>NC_069722.1:938263-1045763 GCF_027358585.1 Pangasianodon hypophthalmus | reverse complement strand
TAAACAAACAAATGTATAAATAGATAAATATATAGAGGAATAAACATAAATCTAAAGGTCTACAATTTTTTAAAAATGATTAAATCTCCATAAAACTAGTCCAGGTGTGTCTAGTTAAAAAATATTAATAATTATAATAATAATTAAATCATTTAAACAATTGCTATTATTTTTTAAGATATAATAATATATATTTAAAAAAAAATTAGACTGTTGCATTAACATAGTTCATGAAAAATATGCGGTTTTTTTATTTATTTATTTATTTTTAAATATAAAACACTTTTACTAAGGACTTATTTTAAAATATATCCGTCAATAAATCCAAAAATTATTAATAAATGCATCAATCTGGTATTATGTTAGTTTTATGTAAACATATTTATTATAATTTTTTTTTTTTTTAGGATTTATTGGTGGAATTAAAAAACACACTGTATCCTTCAATACGTTTTTAAATAAAAGTTTAGTTAGATAAATAAATTTTAAAATAATTAAATTAAACAAAAATTAATAATTAAAAAAATTAATTTATTAACCGATTTTAAGATTTATTTATTAAGACATTTACAGAATTACTGGTTAATTTATTCACTGAAATTTATTGAGCAATCAGCTGATTTATTCAATATTAATTAATTGATTATTTAATTAAAGACATTTATTAAATTATTGGCCTATTTGTTAACTACTAAATATTTATTATGAATATTTTATATTATATTTTTTTTATTTTACCAATATAAACATTTATTGATTGATTGATTTAAGAGATTGAGTCAGGTATTTATTAAATGACGGAGAACCTCAAATTTAAAATGTAAATTAGATTTTTTATTTTTTTTTTTAAAACATGACTGATCGTTAAAAATCGGATACACGGAGAGCCGCAGAATTCCCAAATCCGCGTGTCCTTATTTTAATCGTTCAGGGATTTACAGCTCAGGCGTTCTGAGCGTCAGATCCTCTACAACACACTCGTTTAAACCGTCCCTTAAAACGTCTCTTTTCTCTCGGGATTATCAATAATTTGCTCTGTTTTATTTATTTTATATAAAATAATTATAAATAAATAAAATATTTATTTATTTATTTGATTATTTTCTGGTCTTAGTCACTTCTAGTTTGTTTTCTTATAGTTTATTATTTACTTATATATTTATTTTTGTTCTTGTCGATATTTCGTGTCACTATTTTAACATATTTTTTTAGCACTTTGGTCAGCACGCACACACACACACACACACACACACACACACACACACACACACACACACACACACACCTGCTTCTTCCAGCGAGCCGTGAGCGCTGTAGGCGTCATGGTGCGGCGGCGGCGTTGGCGTTCCCGGCTGCTCGGAGTGCGCAGGCTCGTAAACAGCTGCTGAACCGTGGTCTCTGGAGACGCTGCACTTCACACCTTCCTGGCTGGCTGACGTGCTGTCGCTTCTGAAACACACACACACACACACACACACAGTCAGGGAGCGCGTTTACGTACACACACACACACACGGTCAGGGAGAGCGTTTATGTACACACACACACACACACACACACAGTCAGGGAGTGCGTTTACGTACACACACACACACACACACACACACACACACACACACACACACAGAGTCAGGGAGCGCGTTTACGTACACACACACACACACACACACAGAGTCAGGGAGCGCGTTTACGTACACACACACACAGAGTCAGGGAGCGCGTTTACGTACACACACACACACAGTCAGGGAGTGCGTTTACGTACACACACACACAGTCAGGGAGTGCGTTTACGTACACACACACACACACACACACACACACACACACACAGTCAGGGAGTGCGTTTACGTACACACACACACACGGTCAGGGAGTGCGTTTACGTACGTACACACACACACACACACACACACGGTCAGGGAGTGCGTTTACGTACACACACACACACACACACACACGGTCAGGGAGTGCGTTTACGTACACACACACACACAGTCAGGGAGTGCGTTTACGTACACACACACACAGTCAGGGAGTGCGTTTACGTACACACACACACACACACACACACACACACACACACAGTCAGGGAGTGCGTTTACGTACACACACACACACACACACACACGGTCAGGGAGTGCGTTTACGTACACACACACACACACACGGTCAGGGAGTGCGTTTACGTACGTACACACACACACACACACACGCACACGGTCAGGGAGTGCGTTTACGTACGTACACACACACACACACACACACACACACACACACACACACACACACAGAGTCAGGGAGCGCGTTTACGTACACACACACACAGTCAGGGAGCGCGTTTACGTACACACACACACACACACACACACACACACACACACACACACACAGAGTCAGGGAGCGCGTTTACGTACACACACACACACACACACACACACACACACACACACGGTCAGGGAGTGCGTTTACGTACGTACACACACACACACACACACGGTCAGGGAGTGCGTTTACGTACACACACACACACACACGGTCAGGGAGTGCGTTTACGTACGTACACACACACACACACACACACACACACGGTCAGGGGGAGCGTTTACGTACACACACACACACACACACACACACACACACACACACACACACACACAGAGTCAGGGAGTGCGTTTACGTACACACACACACGCACACACACACACAGTCAGGGAGTGCGTTTACGTACACACACACACACACAGTCAGGGAGCGCGTTTACGTACACGTACACACACACACACACACACACACACAGTCAGGGAGTGCGTTTACGCGCACACACACACACACACACACACAGTCAGGGAGTGCGTTTACGCGCACACACACACACAGTCAGGGAGCGCGTTTACGTACACGTACACACACACACACACACACACACACACAGTCAGGGAGTGCGTTTACGCGCACACACACACACACACACACACACACACACACAGTCAGGGAGCGCGTTTACGTACACACACACACACACACACACACACACACACACACACACACACACACAGTCAGGGAGTGCGTTTACGTACACGTACACGTACACACACACGGTCAGGGAGTGCGTTTACGTACACACACACACAGTCAGGGAGCGCGTTTACGCGCACACACACACACACACACACACACACACACACACACAGAGTCAGGGAGCGCGTTTACGTACACACACACACACAGTCAGGGAGTGCGTTTACGTACACACACACACACACACACAGTCAGGGAGCGCGTTTACGCACACACACACACACACACAGTCAGGGAGCGCGTTTACGCACACACACACACACACACACACACACACACACACACACACACACACACACAGAGTCAGGGAGCGCGTTTACGTACACACACACACACAGTCAGGGAGTGCGTTTACGTACACACACACACACACACAGTCAGGGAGCGCGTTTACGTACACACACACACACACAGTCAGGGAGCGCGTTTACGCACACACACACACACACACACAGAGTCAGGGAGCGCGTTTACGTACACACACACACACACACACACACACACACAGAGTCAGGGAGCGCGTTTACGTACACACACACACACACACACACACACACACACACACACACACAGAGTCAGGGAGTGCGTTTACGTACACACACACACACACACACACACACACACACACAGAGTCAGGGAGTGCGTTTACGTACACACACACACACACACACACACACGTTTGTCGTTCGTTTCCGCGACAACGGCGTTTTGGGGACTGAAAAACGCATATTTTTGAAAACGGGTTTCAAAGTGCGAGCTTTTGAAAACGCCGCCGTTATCGTCTCCGTGTAAACACCCGATACGGGAATCTTTGAAAGCGGTGACGTCATGCGCGTGCGTAGTACGTGTCAGGTGTGTAGACGTGTAAACGCCAAACATTTCGAAAACGGTGTCGTGTATACGTGAAACTTTCTGAAAAACGCAAGAGAAAAACTTTTCCGTTTTTGAGTACACCGATTTCGTGTAAACGTAGCCGTAAAGACCGTGTCGTCGTCGACTCTGTAAAGAGACGTGTGTGTGACGTTTACGGAAGGAGTCTCCAGTGTCAGTGTCAGCGCTCTGTAACGGTCAGAGGTAAAGCCGTAAAGACGGGGAGCTGAGAGAACGAGAAAGAACAAGATGAAGACAAGTAAAGTGAAGGAAAGTTTTAAGCAGCTGAGCGAAAAGAAGGAAGACTGAAATAAAGACAGAAAAAATAAATGACAAAGAAGGAATAACTGAAAAGGAAAAACGTTTAATTTTAGTGAAAGAGGGAGGAACAGATGAGAAAGAAAGAAAGAAAGAAAGAACAAGTTACTGAAAGGTAGAAAGAAATAAAAACAGAATAAGATAACCGAAAGAAAGGACAAGAAAATTATAGAAAGAAAGAAAGAAAGAAAGAAAGGCAACTGAAAAAAAGAGACAGGTAGAAAGAAAAAAGAATGAGGGGAAATAAAAAAAGAACAGAAAAGAGACAGAAAGAAAGAACAAACGAACAAGTAACTGGGAGAAAAAGAAAGAAAGACAGAAAGTAAATATGAAAGAGACTGAAAAAGAGAAAGACAATTAGGTGAAAAAAGAAAGAAAGAAAGAAAGAAAAAGAACGAGCATCTGAAAAAGACGAGTAGATGAGAGAAAGAAAGAATGAAGGGAAATAAAAAGAACAAAAAAGAGAAAGAAAGAAAAAGAATGAAAGAACAAACGAACAAGTAACTGGAAGGAAGGAAGACAAAGTAAAAAATGACTGAAAGACAATTAGGTGAAAGAAAGACAAGAAACAGAAAGAAAGAAGTCACTGAAAGGTAGAAAGAAAAGAATAAACTAATTTAAAAAAAGGGAAAAAATGTATAGAATCTAAAAAAGAAAGAAAAAGACAGAAAAAACAAACAAGTAAAGAAGAAAGAAAGAAAGAAAGAAAGACAGGCATAAAGTAAAAATGAATGAAAGAGAGAAAGACAAGAAACAAAGAAAAAGAACGAGCAACTGAAAATAGAAAGATGGGTAGATGAGCGAAAGAAGGAATTAAGAAAAATGAACAAAAAAGACAGAAAGAACAAAAAACAAGTAACTTGAAAGAAAGACAGGCAGAAAGTAAAAATGTCTGAAAGAGAGAAGGACAATTAGGTGAAAGGAAGAAAGAAAAAAGAATGAAGGGAAATAAAAAAGAACAAAAAGACAGACAGAAAGAAAGAAACATGAGCAAGTGAAAAAAGACGGGAAAGAAAGAAATGAGGGAAGAAAAAAAGACAAAGAAAAATCTAAAAGAGAAAAGTTAAAGTTGCGCTGTGTGCGTGTGTGTGAAAGAAAGCACAAGAAACGAATAAAAAACAAGAAAGAAAGAAAGAACGAACAAGTACCTGGAAGGAAGAAAGAGACAGGCAAAGTAAAAATGACAAAGAGAGAAAGACCGTTAGGTGAAAGAAAGAAAGAAAGAAAGAAAATTTAAAAAAAAAGAACAAATAGAGACAAAGACCAAACACAAGCAAATGAAAAAGAAAGACAGGTAGATGAGAGAAAGAAAGAAAGAAAGAACAAGAACATGGAAGGAAGAAAGAGACAGACAAAATGTAAAAATGACTGAAAGAGAGAAAGACCGTTAGGTGAAAGAAAGAAAGAAAGAAAATTTAAAAAAAGAACAAAAAGAGACAAAGACCAAACACAAGCAAATGAAAAAGACAGGTAGATGAAAGAAAGAAAGAAAGAAAGAAAGAAAGAAAAGTAATTGGAAGGAAGAAAGACAGATAAAATGTAAAAATGACTGAAAGAGAGAAAGACCGTTAGGTGAAAGAAAGAAAGGAGGAAAGAAGCAATTTAAAAAAACAAAAAGACAGACAGAAAGAAAGACCAAGCACGAGCAACTGGAAAAAGAAAGACAGGTAGATGAAAGAATGAAAAAAAAGAAGACACAAAAAGAAGAAAGAAATCTAAAGGAGAAAAGTTAAAGTTGTGCTGTAGGGGGGTGAAAACTTTTGCACGCTGGACTTTCCCCAAAAACTCACTCACTCTCTCTCTTTTCTTCTGAAGTGAAACTGAAGAGCGGAATAAACTGCTCACACACATCCTCCTCATCCTCACCTTCATCACCATCATCCTCACCTTCATCACCATCATCCTCACCTTCATCACCATCATCCTCACTGACTTTATTATTCAGCTCCTGAATGAAAGTTAGCTCACAGACTCCTGAGCGCAAACTTCAGCCTCATCACCCAATAACGACAAACTTTCCGCTTTTACTGGCGTTACACAGTTTTAAAACACTCTCTGTTCACCTTCACAGCTTAAACACAGCTTAACCGTGTTATTAATAACCAAACTCACTTATTTATCTATTTATATTTACACAAAAATAAACAAAATCAGCTAGCTAACATTACTGCCATAAACAATACCGAACTAGCATGCTAGCTCTGTTTGTGTTTATATACTTCGCAGCGCTAGCTTGCTAATTAGCAAAAACAATTCTTAAAACAATAACTTGAATGTAATTATGTAAATATTTGAATGTAATTATTAACCCGGGAATAGTTATTCCAGTTAATTAGATAACTAGTTATCTAGATAGTTTAACGTCAGCATGACGGCTAGCTAAAGCTAACCAAGCTCGCACGCGCTAGCTAACTACCTGTGCTAATATAGGTATTTAGTTATAGTTTTTTTAATGTTAATTTAAAAAAAAAAAAAAAAGAAGAAGAAATCAAGTAACTTCAAAAGCTACATTTGTGCAACTTTAAAATATTAATTAAATGTTAACAATTAAACTAAAAAATGTCTGAGCAGGTGAAAAACAATGCTAGCTCAGCTAACAGGCTAACAAGCTAATTTTATCCGCGGCACCTTCTGACTAGCGCTAGCATTAGCATTAGCTAGCATTACCTTAGCTAGCTAGCTAACGTCAAACGGAGTTACTTTTGCATTAAATCTTTTATTTAAAAAAAGTGTTAAAGCTTTAAATGTTTTGTAAATATAAAAAAAATTTTTTTAACTAAAATAAAAAGCGAACGAATTAAGGGGTGACGTTTAATGGCATTTATTAAACAAATAAAATACAAATTGTATTTAATCATTTCAGTTTAAACACTAATAACACCCTATTATATTTAACATTTAAAAAATTTGTTTAATTTCAACTCAATGTTTTTATATTAATGTCACCAACACTGAACTTTTATTAAATATAGCGTCTCATTCCACAAAATTCACAGAGACAGCGGCAGAATCTCAAACACCTCGACTTTTAAACAGTAGTGAACTTGATCGAGTGCACGAGCCATTTATGTCGTTCCCTATCTAGTGCACTAGGGTAGGGAAGTGCACATCCGTTTAGGACTCCGCCCTCAGATAAGGTTTACTCAAAACGGCGGAAACGGTTCCTCTGATCATAATAGGTTACTGTACATCCAGATTATAAAGAATTAAAACATAATTGTTCTGTATAGTTTGTAAACGATATATGGAATAGTGACATTTGATAAACAGTTTGCTCAATGCTAGCTAATAAGCTAACCTTGTGTGTGTGTGTGTGTGTGTGTGTGTGTAAGAGAGAGATGGGGGGGGCTGCATCGCTACACATCGTTAGCTAGCAGACGATGTTTATAGTTAGCTAGCTACTAAAATAATTAATCATTTTAACCAAATGTGCGTGAGGTTAGATCATATTAAACAACCCAAATTAAAAGTAAATCAGTGTATCGAGCTCAGGCATGGAGAACGCTGTCAATTCTAAAATATAAAAATAAAAAAAGTAGGCCTCGGTGAATCCCCGCGCTTTCGTACGAACCTCCCCAGTGACGGAGCATACCAACCTGGGCTGCCAGTCATTCCAGTTCCGGTGCAGTTTATGGGCGCTGCTAAGCCGAGACCCGAGGGCTTTGCGGCTCATTACCTTCGCCAGGACTGCATGACCCGCTTCACCACGGGGAAACGTCCACAGAATGCGTCCGAATTTCGAGTGTTTAATCTACACAGAGTTATGAACTGATAAAACGCGAATCAAACAAGGCAAGAAACAGCGCCGTGTTTGAAAAGTGCGAGCAATGCGGCCTGACCCTCCCCTCTATTTCTGCGCTCATGTGTGAGCGCAGCGCCGCGCCGCAGCAGTGACACCTAGCGGCCACTACGCGTCTGTGCGCCTCACTCAGAGCAGGAGTGTTACACAACTCTGTTATTTTACATTTATCATTTTCTCTCAAAATAATCAGTGATGATAAAAGTCTCACTCGGAGTGGAAGCTCTTTACCTGCTTTACTGTCTGTGTTGTTTTTCAAAATCACCTCCTGGAATTCAGAGCACTCACACTGCCAGCAGTGCAAAGGTTACATCCGGGGATTTTCCCGGGAATTTACTTGTCTCTTAATTGTTGTTGCGTTTGTGTTTTACACGAACAACAGCAACGTTATTTCTGAATCAATAATGAATTGACATTAAATTTTGTTATCTTACTCTCTATTTTCATTTTTTTTATTTTTAAAAACAGCAACAACAAAAACAACAACAGCAACAACAGCAATAATAACAACAGCAGCAACAGGAGCAACAACAATAACAACAATAACAACAGGAGCAACAACAATAACAACAATAACAACAGGAGCAACAACAATAACAACAGGAGCAACAACAATAACAATAATAACAACAGGAGCAACAACAATAACAACAGAACAACAATAACAACAATAACAAAAACATCTGCAATAACAACAATAATAATAGAAATGTAAGAGTAAGAAAAGTTGAAAAGCTTGTAATAATGAGAAGAAGAAGATTATTGCATTGATATTTTTTGCTTTATTCCTTTTTTATTAAACTTTTCTGATTTTTTAAAGTATTTTAAAGGTTATTAACTGTATAAATTTAAGAGAAAACATGAATGTGTTAGTACAGAAAACAGAAATGTCTAAAAACAACTGATTTAGAAGTGTAGTGCTTTGGGTTTAAACAACAAAATATCCATTAGTTTAACTTTTTTCATTCATTCATTCATTCATTCAAAAATTTTTTTTTTTAATTTTGTTTTTACGTCTTCAGGTCTGGAGATTAGTGCCTTCAAGTTCTGTACTTTTTCACGTGTTCTTGCACAAGATCCCTGAAGGAAGAAGAACAAGAAGCAGGAAACGAAACAGAATAAGGGAATCACTAAACATTTTAATTCAAAACATATTTTTAAACTACAAAAAAAAGCTAATAGGAAACGTTAAGCTAACTTTTCATCTCATCATACACTCGAGTGTCCCATCGTCCTGCTCTGGTTCTTCTCTGTAACCTTCATGCTGAAGGCTTGAGGGCTGTGAGTGACGTTTTCAGGTGAAAAATATTACGCAGATCAAACTGAAGCTCTGTATTAGATCCAGTATTATAACCAGATCAAATCCCAGGATGAATAAATGTTCAGCCAGTTTTAAAGAAATGATCAAGACGTCGATTTTCTTCCTTCCTCTTGTACAGTTTGTTGAATTCCACTTTACATCCCTCTAGTTCTGAGCTCTTTATTAGTAGATCTGTGTTAAATCCTGCGCCGTTACTGTGTTCATTAAATTTAAAGCCGTGTGTAAAAGCCACTGTGTGTGTGTGGAAATGCTGAAGACTGATCCGTCTGGCACAGATGAGTAAAATTTCAAGGATGCATCATCAGATTTCAGAGTGAAATCATCGTTCTTTGTTTGTTTCATATATTAGTTTGGGGTTTTTTAAAGGACAGTGTGTTATACCTGTGAGGTATTTCATCTAAAAAAAAAAAAAAAAATCCTGACATGAATGCAAAAAGAATGAAAACACTTACACAAAACTTACACACAACCATCTTCATCATCATCATCATCATCATCATCATCACTGCAGCCAAACTGTTGTAAAATTAAACTGGTTAAATTATAGATCAAACATCTTTGTGGTTATTCACTTCAGGTCACACTGAAAATGAGAGAAATCTAAACTTTAATAAGTAGTCATGATCGTCTTTACAAATAGTTTTGCAAATCATTTTATGGACAATTTCTGCAGATTTTATTCCAAAACATCATTATATTTAATTCCACGCTCATCATATATTGAGTATAAATTATGATTATTGAGTTTGTGTGAGTTTTAGATATTAATTAAAGAAGCTACAATGGACATATTTACTTATTTATATACTTACATATTTATAGTAAGTTTTATTTATAAAGCACATTTAAATTCAGCATTACACTGACCAAAGTGCTGAACAAAACCAATACAACAAATTCTAAAATAGAATAAAAACAACAACAACAACAATAATAATAATAAAACAATAATATCAACAACAATGACAACAGTACATGATAAGTTAAAAGCCCGGAAAAGCAAGAGAATAAAAACGTGTCTTAAGTCTAGACTTGAGAATAGAAAGAGAAGCGGCACTCCTGATGTCACGTGGCAACTGATTCCACAGACGTGGAGCAGCGACTGCAAAGGCTCCTTCGGATTTAAGTCGAGACCGAGGCACGTGTAATAGAGCTTTATTAACCGACCTGAGGGACCTGGGCGTTGAATGCAAATGAAGAAGATCAGAAACATAAGATGGGGCTTGTCCATTAAGAGCTTTGAAAACAATAAGTAAGATCTTAAACTGAATTCTAAAAAAATACAGGAAGCCAATGAAGGGAAAAGCTAAAACTGGTGAAATAGGATCGCGTTTTTTGGTGCAGTGTCGCATTCTGAACCATCTGCAGCTGTATATATTATATATTTACATATTTATATATTTACACGTTTACCCTGATGTTCCTCTTTCCAAGCTCACCATACCCACGGACCTGCTTCACAGTTCTGTATCTGCTGCCACAAGATGGTAGCATGCACTAAACCCTGCACACGGATCAGGAGAAGATCCTCACTTCCTGTCGTTTTCTCCTCCTCGGGCCATGAGGTGAGCTCTGCAGCTCCGAGTCGCTCCGATCTCTTCCCGGATAAACGGAACACATCCCGGCACCATGATCTCCTCAGCATCCTTTATGCTGCTCTTTGTCTGACTTCCACACCATGTTGCTAGGCAACAGCGCAACACCGTAAACAGTGTGCGTTATGAAGAGCAGTGAAGATGACAGAGAAGAAGGAGCTTCCTGGTGGAAGAGTGAACTTCGGCTTGAATCACTGAGCATATCGTCAAAATGGCGTCTGGATTTATAGATTAGACTCTGTTTGGGAGCTTTATGCTTTCATTTAGGTAATAAACACCGTGTGGTGCTGTTACAGTAAAATAATCAACGACAGAATGGTGTGAAGAAGCGGAGTTACTGCCACCACCTACAACAGCACGTCCCCGAGCGTTTTATTCCTCTTACGCCACAGCAACTTACCAATGATTATGATGTTTCATTAATTAAACAATGACGTGTACTTTGTATTCATTTATAGTTACATTTAATTGTGATGATTGTGGAACATCTGCATTATCACTTATGGCAGCTATAAAAAGCCGTTCCCTCACCAGGTGTCAAAAGTTACAGCTTTACCTCTGACTGTTACAAAGCACTGACACTGGAGACTCCTTCCATTAATGTTAAATAAACGTATCTCCTTACAGAAAACTTCACCATATCGATATCGTCATGTGAGCATCACTCAGGAAAGATAGAAAGACAAAAACGTAGCTTCTCTGTCGAAGTTGTTCAGTTGAAGATGCTGGTTAAACCCCAGGAGGTTGTGAGTTTAAATCCCACTGAGTTGTTGAGGTGGGTTTATACCGAGCATCACTGGAACATCACGGTACAGCAGGATCTTCATCGAGCTCAGTTTAGCTGGAATCAGTGTCTCGAGGTTCTGGAAAGTTCCTCCTCATTGACACAATGTGCATCTCTTCGATTAGCTTCAAGAAGACCTCAGTGCTACACCCACTTCCTGTACCAACCAAATGTCAGGGAGCGTAACTGCTGGAATTTACACGCATCACTGCGTACGATACACTCGGGATTAAGGATCATGCAGAACATATCGGAGCTGGAGATGATCACGGTGATGCGTTTCCTCTACAGAGGGACACTTAAACATTTCAAACATGACCGTTTTGGAGCGTCTGCTCTCAGAAGAGCTTTTCTAAATCAATACCCGGCTCAGGATTATTTACAGCAGGTTCACAAATTCAGTTTTCTCATCATGGATACAGTTTTAAAGGAACAGATAAAAACGTCCACAGCGTCCACGTCTTACTCAAGGACAGGTTTAGCGTCAGACGTTCGCTTCTTTACTTTTGCACTAATTTAATTAAATTGAAGCAACAGAAGTCTGTCCCACCCAAAATCAATAAATCTGCTTCAGACCACATCCAGGACACGGTGTGATTTACGGAAATCTATAAGATTTAAAACCGGTGAAGATCAACGTGTCAAGGTCTCTCTCAGGGGGGCGTTTACTTACACTCCCCGGTTCACAGCGTGCAGGTGTAAAAATAATTAAAATCTAAATATAATATATAAAACGTGTAAAAGTTCAAAATTGATAAATTACAATATAGAATTTCAGTAATATACAAGAAAAAGATACTGACATAAAAAATTCCTAAAAGCTCCCGCATTGCCTGAGTTCACCCATATGTGTGATTTTGCTAAAAAATGATTTTGATTTTGTGATTTTGTTAAAAAAAAAAAAATGAGAAGTTAAAGAAATAGTGTCTGAAGGTTTATGAGTGTAAAAACACATGCACGCTTCATAAACACCCCCAAAAAAAGCTCTACAGAGAGTTGTGTCTTTTACAGGAGCAAAATAACTCCTCAGGTCCATTTTGCGTGATTGCTTTAATGAATATATAATTACTACTCTTTCTAAAAGGCTAAAATAGTGGGCGGAGTCAATGCAAATGAATGACTTTAATCAGAGCTGTTTCTGACACTCAGGCTCACCCTTCATCTAATTATATTATTTTATATGCAATAATTAACTTTATTATCTCAGATGAGGGAAAAGTTTATTAAACAATAAAATAAAAACAGCTGAACAAGACACTAAATACTAACTAACTCTAGATACTAACTAACTCTGGATACTAGATAACTCTAAATACTAACTAACTCTAGATACTAACTAACTATAGATACTAGCCTACTCTCGATAATAGCTAACTCTAGATACTAACTAACTCTGGATACTAGCTAACCCTAGATACTAACTAACTATAGATACTAACTAACTCTCGATAATAGCTAACTCTAGATACTAGCTAACTCTGAATACTAACTAACTCTAGATACTAGCTAACTCTGGATAATAACTAACTATAGGTAATAGTTAACTCTAGATACGAGCTAACTATAAATACTAACTAATTCTAGATATGAGCTAATACTAGATACTAACTAACTCCGGATACTAACTCTAGATACTTGCAAACTCTAAATAACAGCTAACTCTAGATACTAGCTAGCAAGCTAGATAGCCTATATTTCTATTTTTCCATTTCAATTACATCAACAACCCGAAGCAAGAAAGTGGACAATTTGAATAAATCTAACAAATTCAATTAATTAGCTTTAATTTCTTAGCTAATATCGAGGCAAATGTCTTCAATGTTTTGGGTCTGTTTCTCCTCTCATGTTTTTTATTTTTGCACTTTTCCACCCCAGATAGATACGAACCCTTCATGATCACCACTTCTTTGCTCTGATGTTACTTCCTTAATTTAGTTATTCGTAAATACTATATGTATATATATATATATATATATATATATATATATATATATATATATATAGATATATATCGTAAATTCTATTCACACCACAAGGGGGCGCCATGCGACTGCCTGATACAGAAACCTTCGTTTTTTTTAAAAAATGGTGGTGTTCCCTGTCCCCTAAGCGACCGTAGCATTAAACGGCCCTGAATTTATTACCTGCTGCCTGAAAGTCACTTAAAGTTTTAAGGTTTTTTACAGTTTGTCATTGTCAAAGACGTAGACTGTGTGTAAATTAATACAACTGAAGGGCAGGTAATAAATTTGTTAATACGTCTGTTTCTGTGATGTAAAGACAAAATTATACAACGCTTTGATAATGAGAAAGTGTATCATGATTATTCATTAGTGTCAGAACTGATCAGAAAGTTTCTTAAAATATTGACGACAACAAATACTTGAGGCTGTGAAAAAGTTTTTAGTTTGCATTCATATTGTAAGACAGTGAGTGAAATAAAAACTGACAAATTAGAACTGAATTGAAGCTGTGTTTTAATTTGACTCACCCTCATACTTTGAACAGTTTTTTTGATGTATTTCGCCGCCTTTAATCAGCATTGTACTGAACACGTAATGAAGCACGCTTGGTTTTTGAGTTTTATCTATCATTTCCTCTGTCGACTTTGTACAAGATGGAATTATAATAATTAGTAATTTTTAAGTCATCTGTGACACACCTATTATTTACTAACTAACTCTAGATACTAACTCTAGATACTAGCTAACACTAAATAATAGCTAACACTAGATAGTAGCTAACTCTAAATAACAACTAACTCTAAATAACAGCTGACACTGGATATTAACTAACTCTAGATACTAACTCCAGATACTAGCTACCTCTAAATAACAGCTTACTCTAAATAACAGCTTACTCTAGATACTAGCTACCTCTAAATAACAGCTTACTCTAAATAACAGCTTACTCTAGATACTAGCTACCTCTAAATAACAGCTTACTCTAGATACTAGCTAACTCTAAATAACAGCTTACTCTAGATACTAGCTAACTCTAAATAACAGCTAACTCCAGTTACTAGCTAACTCTAAATAACAGCTTACTCTAAATAACAGCTTACTCTAGATACTAGCTACCTCTAAATAACAGCTTACTCTAGATACTAGCTACCTCTAAATAACAGCTTACTCTAGATACTAGCTACCTCTAAATAACAGCTTACTCTAGATACTAGCTAACTCTAAATAACAGCTAACTCCAGTTACTAGCTAACTCTAAATAACAGCTAACTCCAGATACTAGCTAACTCTAAATAACAGCTAACTCCAGATATTAGCTAACTCTAAATAACAGCTAACTCCAGATATTAGCTAACTCTAAATAACAGCTAACTCCAGATATTAGCTAACTCTAAATAACAGCTAACTCCAGATACTAGATATTTTTGTGCACACGATTTAGTCTCTTTATTTGGAATCTTGCTTGAATGTTGCTATAATTTACTGATCTGCCAATCACGATACATCACTAAAAAAAACAGTGACAGTTCAGTGCAGAGTGCTGCGGCGTCTCCTGATGGTCAGACGGTCACTTACATCCTCTCGGCATCCTCTTGACCACTTTCAGGCAACGTGGCCTCCTGGAATGTAATTATAGTGCGGTTTATTTTAGAGAACAGCAGCAGCAGGCCTGTCTGAGAAGAGAATCCGGCTGTAAGTGGCTGCAGAATGACTCATATCTGTGTGTCCTGTCTCTCACTGTGTCAGTCGTGGCTCCTCGGAGAGATAAGGACAGATCCATGGCCTTTAATAGCGTCGGGACCCTGCAGGGCTCCAGATAAAGCTGACAGCAGCACAATGGCGTGTGGGACGGAGGACTGGAGGAGGAACGAGTCACCACAGTGAGATGTTACAGTGAGATGATTTTTGAGCCTGGTTGTTTAGTACAAAGCTTTTCAAATGGACACGCTTGCAAATTGATGTTTTTTTTTAAAAATTCATTCCTCTTCAGTAAGGGCTTTATCTTGGTCAGGGTCACAGCGGATCTGGAGTCTATCTCAAGGATAGACTCAATATGGCTTGCGCAAGCTGCATACACTGCAGCCAGTTATTACTCTAAATGATTATGTCATCTGCACGGATCCTGGTCCTTGAAATGTTGAAACGTGTGCAGTGCTCTGAAAAGCCTGAATACAAATCGGTGCGAATTTGGACTTTGGTTGAAGTTAATCTGCCAATAGGCCTTGGTTAAATCTAGTGCTGAATAAAAGTGAGCTGCACCCAGCCTATGCAGGAGCTCGTAAATATGTTGCATTGGATACACACAAAAAACTTGGAAAACTGCATTCAACCTGTGATAATCCACGCAGAAATGCATTTCCCCATCTTGGTTTGGTACGAGCACAATGAGGCTTTTCCGGTCACCTGTTTCATTCCCAAATCCAGAATTTCGCCCAATTCTTCCTGAACCACTTTTCTCTCATCTTCAGGCTGTCTATACGGCTGCACGCGACCGCACCAGTCCTGATTTGTGTGCTCAAAAAGATCAGTGTGTTCAGGTGGGAAAGAAAAAACATCGGAACACTGACATTGCAACTTTGGATGGATTGGATGTTGGATATTTTTGGACTCAGGAGAAACAGATGTTGTTAATCCTGCAGGTAGATCAGTGACTGGATGATGTAGAGGAACAGAAAATAAACAGGGCATCGGAAGTACCTCCACCATCGCTCCTAACACCTCAACCCAAAGTTACACCCTCCCTCTTTTCTCCCTCTTTTTTTTTGCACTGATGCTATGAGGCCACTGGAACTCAATGTTACCAAACTCCTTTCTGTAAACACACGTCAGAACACTCATCAAGCTCCGTAATCCTAATATTAAACAAAATAAATGTTTTTGTAAGGCGTCTCCATCCAGGCTGTATTCCTGCATCGCACTCAGCGTTTCCCGGGGATCAGCTCCGGATCCAACACCACCCTGACCAGGATAAAGCGCTTACTGAAGATGAATAAATGAATGAAAGAACATCTTTAATCAGCAGTAATGTGTAGTTCTTTCTGTCTGGATGCAGTAAAAGGAGGTGTGTTCTGTATTCAGTGCACTTTCAGTTCGATTAGAGAGCTTAAATGTGGAACAAAGGTCATGGGTCACGTACTGAGGACACTTAAACGACTAAACTGTGCAGTCAGAGGGTGCATGTCAGAAAATATTAAACTCTCTCTTTCTTGTTCTCTCTCTCTTTCCCTGTGTCTCTTCCTGTCTGTCTGTCTGTCTGCATCTCTCTCTGTCTTCCTCTTTCTCTTTCTCTCTCCATCTGTCAGTCTCTCTCTCTCTCTTTCTCTCTCATACCATCTGTCTGCCTATCTGTCTGTTTCTCTCTCTCTCTCTTTCTCTGTCTGTCTGTCTGTCAGTCTCTCGCTGTCTCACTGTCTCTCTCTCTCTCTCTCTTTCTCTCTCTCTCTGAGTAGGAAGAGTCTGGCAGAGGATTTAGGAGTCTCGCCCACCCTCTGATCGATCCCAGTCTCCACACAGCCGTGTTGTACGCACACACACACACACACACACACACCACACACACCACACACACACACTCGGCCACATTGCAGTGTGTGAAAATGCTCTGGTGTGGATTGTGCTTGGCCCTGTGGCTCAGCAGCGTGCCGCTTTGGGCTCTTCCCTCCACCAGCATGAAGATCACTCAGGGTGAGTCCGACTCCACGGCATTTCTTACTTCACTCCTTCAGGAGCTTCGCACTCTCTTCTATCCTTTATCTTTAAAACTCGTGTATCTTTTGCATGTTGAGAGTTTCTTCCTGGAGTTTGCTCTTGTACTGGGTTGAGAATGTGAACAGTACAGGATGAATATCTCCCTGCTTTATGAGCATTTACACTGTGACCTACTTCAGGAGGAAGAAAATTAAAGTTTGAGCTTGACTCCCAGACTAACGCAGACTTCTGAGTTTTACACATTTATCTTAATGTACCAGTAAAAACAGCAAACAGAAAACATTCAGTCTTCTTCAGTTACTTTCTAGGATAAGATAACGTTTTATAAGAGAGTGATGAATATGAATATAAGTAAAATACGTATATATTTGAGTAATGTGGCCAGAATATCACGACAAGAAACATTACACCTGACCCGATGTTTCACCATACGTAATATACAGCCAGATATTTAACTATTTTGTGTAGTTTATCACTTGTTAGTTATTAATTACTTTATTTTTTACTTTTAACTTCTCGTTGTTTTTTATATGGCTAAAACAAATTTCCTTGTTTTTTTTTATTTAGTCTCTAGGCCACATGAGAAATGTGTTAAATCATTAAAAAGGTACAAAATTTAAATAGTTAACGAGTAACAAGTTACAAAATAGAACTAAATAATTAAAAAGGTTAAAAAGCGCTTATTACTCTAAAAGCAATACAGAGTTAAACAACATAACCATGACATTCTCAAAGAACTGTTTCATGACATAATTTATCACGATATCTGTATCATGTTGTCATGTCAGCCAAGATTTAATAAAAGTGTAGAGATGTGTATATTTTCACCTGTGTGCTTGTGTAGAGTCCATCAGACTTGCTGTAAACTCAAATCTGCTGTAATTCCGTATAAATAAATATCAAATAATGCACTGAAAATAGCTTAAAAATAACTAAATAACAAACACTGAGTGTAAATTTTCATGTCAGTGCTTTTGTAGCTTTTTATACTTTTTCTAACTTTTATAACCAACACCATTTTTACTAATTATTTCACCCTCACTTTGTTTGTTAAAAGTCAGAATACAGTAATAGGTTTAGTGGATGATTGTCATTTTCTCAAACTCAAATAAACATCATTTATAATGCACGTTAAACTTGACGTTGTTTTTCGGCTCCTCAGTATCTGAGTGATTGATTTGTAATTGGTGTTGCACTGATGCTCCATTCACAAATCTCCGTGTAAAATAAAAACATTTTAAACACAAGTAAAGTTTCCTTCATTGTGCACATTTCAGATAAAACATTAACAAAACCTACAAAATCATTTTTGCATGTTTCACCTCACTTTAACTACACTTTACCCTCAAATATAATCACTAAAATGCTTAACTAATCAGAATTGTTTTTTTGTTTTTTGTTTTTTTTGCATTTTTAGTTCATTCACTCAAACCTGTTACCTGAACACATTAAATATTTGGAATATTCACAACTCACAAGTACAACAGGAAGTTCATAAAAATTCCCTGAAGATCCTGAGAAGAAGAAAGTACAAAAATATCCAAATTAAAGACTAAAAGTCAATCATTAATACAAAATAAGTGTAAGTAAATCATTAGAATGTCCTTAATGAATGGATGCTAGTTAACAACATATTGTAGATTTACTAATTCTATATTTAAAAAAAAAACCTCAACACTTTTACTCATTTAAGAGCAAAATGCAGCAAAGAAACCTTGTAAAAGCAGAGATAGTCGGTTAACACGTTGTTTGAATGGTTAAATGGGAGTTTTCTTCAATTCAACATTGAAAAATAAGCTTTTTAAAGGGTTAAATGGCTTCCAAGAGCATAATGAGTTCCTGTTTTACTCCAAATAGCATCACATTCATAAACATGAATAAATTATTGTAATAATAATAATACATATATATATATATGACATTATTGCTCAGCTGTAGCTCCTTCTTTCACACCGGACACTGTGTTAGATGAGGGGCAGAACAGGAGTTGGAGAACCTCGTTAGAACCCATTTCCTCTGGATATAAATGTAAATAGATGAAGTCAGTACCACAGTTTTACCCTGTAACTCTTCCCCGTTCTCCAGCTCTGCCTCTGCAGCTTCCTGACTCGAGTCAGCCCGCCGTCTGTCCGCTCTTCTGGACCGAGTTCGATGGCTACTGCTACCGTTTCTTTCCCCTGAACCGCACGTGGGCCGAAGCCGACCTGTACTGCGCCGAGTTCTCTAACGGTCACCGGTCAGGAAAACTCGCCTCCATACACAGGTAACGCGGAGACGCGCGGATCATCCAGAGCACGCGTTATAGAACTTCAGCACACTCATTATAGAACTGACATGTCTGTGTTTGCGCTCAGCTGGGAGGAGAACGTGTTCGTGTATGATCTGGTGAACAGCCGCGTGCCGGGAATCCCGACGGATATCTGGATCGGCCTGCACGACCGGAGACAGGTGAAACCTCAGCGGTGGCGTGGAGCTCAGCTTGAGCAGAACAGGGTTGCCGGGGACGTGGAGTTTATACCAAATTAGTTAGGGTTAGTTTTGGAGCAAGTCCGCAGGTGGCGTATTTTTGGATTGGTTGAAAAATAATCCACACCCACCGAGATCATGCAAATTAAAAAAAAAGAGAAAATCATCGGAAGTAAATCTATAATCAAACATAGGCTGGTCGTGAGAGTCTAAACTGGTGAAAATAGTGCAAAATTTGGGAAAAGGAGGATTACAGAGCGGATAATGTCCTCAGCATGTGATGATAAAACACAGAAATAGAAATGCGTGCGCACTACAGTGACTCACGCACAGAAAGAAACGTCCCTTTTCCAGCTCCATGAGATTTTAGGGTTAGTTTCAGATCTTAAACTGTGATCAAGTGGTTTTTTTAAATCCTCATTTCTCTTTATACATCACTGTATTATTATTATTCTGAGACCTGGCAACCCTGGAGTGCATGGAGATGATGGAGATGATTGTCTCCTTGGTGACATAAACAACACAAAACATAACATAAAAATTTCCATGATTCATTTCTCACCCTTTTTTAAAAAATTTTTTTTTTGTTATCATTTTGGATGTCTTTTATCTCTAACACAACATCTGCCAAAAACCCTAAAAAAAAAAAAATCCCACATTTCTGTTTAGCAAAATTTAGCCAGTTACCTTTACAGCAGAAGCTAAATGACTTTAGTAGTTAGTAGCAAGTTTGCTAACACTGAGTTAAATATTATTTTGTGTAAACTGCAAAAGTTGCTAGCTATTATGCTACCTATTGTGTAAACCTAGAGCCAATATCACTAACATTAAGCTAACTGATATATTTTGTAAACCTGTAGCCAATATGGCTAACATACTACTGAGGATTAATCTAACTATTGTGCTAACTATTATGCTTACTGTTGAGTAAACTAGTAGCTCATGTCACCAGCAAGCTAGCTAATATGCTAATTATTGCAATAATTTATAACATAAATCTAGAGGCTAGCAAAATATTTACAATTATGCTAACTATTATATTTTGTAAACAAGTAGCCATTATAGCTAACAAGCTACTTAACATTAGGCTAACTTCTATGCTAACTGTTATGCTAATTATTGTGTAAATTAGCTACTGTATATATGTGCATATTAGCTAAATTAACTATATACTTACATATATATTATATATCTAACTATATATATTGGTTATCGATATTATTGTGTAAAACTGAAGCTAGTGTTGCTAGCAATGAACCCAACACTTTCAGTTGCAAATTATCTAACATTATGCTAACTATTATGCTAACTAGAAGCCAATGTCACTAGCAGGCTAGCTAACATTATGCTAACTATAATATTGTGTAAACAAGTAGCCATTATTGCCACCAAGCTAGTGAACATTATGCTAACTTCTATGCTATGTTAATTGTTCAAACTAGTAGCCATTGTTGCTAACTAGTTAGCTAACATTAGGCTAAGTGCTGTACTAATTATTGTTAAACCAGTAGCCAACATCACTAGCAGGTGATCTAAAATTAGTCTAACTTCTGTGCTAATGATTATGCTAATTATGTAGACAAGTAGCTGAATTCACTAGCCAGCTAGCTAACATTATGCTAACTATAATATTGTGTGAATTGTGTAATTTTGTGTAAGATATCAACCATTATGCTAATTATTACACCAATTATTGTGTAACCTAGTAGCTAAGTTGCTAGCAATCTAAGCAAATTATTATCCTTATTATTATTATTATTATTATTATTATTATTATTATTATTATTTAAACCAGTAGCCACTGTCACTAGCTAACTAACATTATGCTAACTAATGTGTTGTGTAAACAAGCAGCTGTTATCTGTACCATAGCTACAGATCATTAACTGATATGCTAACTGTTACACTGTTTATTGTGTAAAATGTTACTAGCAAGCTAGCTAACATTAGGCTAAATATTATACTGTGTAAAATAACAGTTAGCCAGGTTGACTAGTATGTTAGCTAGCTATTTCATTAGCTATTGTGGAAATCAAATCTAGCTAAAGCCCAAACCTCAGTGTTCTCATGATCATTAAAAATAATTGAAGTATAAATATATAAATATTTCTATTAGCATCTGTTAGCAAAAGGTTAGCTATAATTCCCTCATCAGCTGTAATTAAAACACGATGAACTCTCGGCTGAAGCTAGGCTAAGCCAAGCTAAGCTAAGCTAACCCACAGCAGTGTGGATGTTCTGTAAAGACCTCGGGTCTGATATATAAACCCTCTCAGCACAGAACCGTTTAATTAGCGAGGAACGCTGGTGGACAATAAACGAGCTGGATTTGTGTTGCAGCTTTAGAGTTAGTGATGATGTGGATAGTTTACAGCCTGGTGGATCGAGCGGCTCAGTGATCCTCCTGTAGGATCTACACAACACCATAAATCCTCCCCGAGCTTCAGAGAGAATTTGGGTTTGAGTAAAAACCTGCGAGCGTCACGGTGACGAGGTGGAGACCGCGTTCCTGCTACACGTTCGAGTCGAAACGCGCGGCTACGTTACATACACCATCAGGACGTTTTTCTTTTCTTAGATATTTTACTCAATTCATTTCAGTTTAAAATAATTCAGCTTTATTTTAATTCAATACACACGTACATACAAACACACATACACGTACAAATACACACATACCTACAAACACACATACAAATACACACACAAACATAGGCATACATACAGATACACATACATACATACAAACACACACGTACAAATACACACATACCTACAAACACACATACAAATACACACAAACATAGGCATACATACAGATACACACACATACATACAAATACACACGTACAAATACACACATACCTACAAACACACATACAAATACACACACAAACATAGGCATACATACAGATACACACACATACATACAAACACACACGTACAAATACACACATACCTACAAACACACATACAAATACACACACAAACATAGGCATACATACAGATACACACACATACATACAAACACACACGTACAAATACACACATACCTACAAACACACATACAAATACACACAAACATAGGCATACATACAGATA
The DNA here is from genome assembly GCF_027358585.1 of Pangasianodon hypophthalmus. Classification (NCBI taxonomy): domain Eukaryota; kingdom Metazoa; phylum Chordata; class Actinopteri; order Siluriformes; family Pangasiidae; genus Pangasianodon; species Pangasianodon hypophthalmus. The sequence continues at coordinate 1,022,755 of NC_069722.1, read as the reverse complement.
CACACACATACATACAAATACACACGTACAAATACACACATACCTACAAACACACATACAAATACACACACAAACATAGGCATACATACAGATACACACACATACATACAAACACACACGTACAAATACACACATACCTACAAACACACACGTACAAATACACACATACCTACAAACACACAAACAAATACACACACAAACATAGGCATACATACAGATACACACACATACATACAAACACACACGTACAAATACACACATACCTACAAACACACATACAAATACACACAAACATAGGCATACATACAGATACACACACATACATACAAATACACACGTACAAATACACACATACCTACAAACACGCATACAAATACACACAAACATAGGCATACATACAGATACACACACATACATACAAATACACACGTACAAATACACACATACCTACAAACACACACATACAAATACACACATACCTACAAACACACGTACAAATACACACACAAACATAGGCATACATACAGATACACACACATACATACAAATACACACGTACAAATACACACATACCTACAAACACACACATACAAATACACACATACCTACAAACACACATACAAATACACACAAACATAGGCATACATACAGATACACACACATACATACAAACACACACGTACAAATACACACATACCTACAAACACACATACAAATACACACAAACATAGGCATACATACAGATACACACACATACATACAAATACACACGTACAAATACACACATACCTACAAACACACAAACAAATACACACACAAACATAGGCATACATACAGATACACACACATACATACAAACACACACGTACAAATACACACATACCTACAAACACACAAACAAATACACACACAAACATAGGCATACATACAGATACACACACATACATACAAACACACACGTACAAATACACACATACCTACAAACACACATACAAATACACACAAACATAGGCATACATACAGATACACACACATACATACAAATACACACGTACAAATACACACATACCTACAAACACGCATACAAATACACACAAACATAGGCATACATACAGATACACACACATACATACAAATACACACGTACAAATACACACATACCTACAAACACACACATACAAATACACACATACCTACAAACACACGTACAAATACACACACAAACATAGGCATACATACAGATACACACACATACATACAAACACACACGTACAAATACACACATACCTACAAACACACATACAAATACACACAAACATAGGCATACATACAGATACACACACATACATACAAATACACACGTACAAATACACACATACCTACAAACACACAAACAAATACACACACAAACATAGGCATACATACAGATACACACACATACCTACAAACACACACGTACAAATACACACATACCTACAAACACACACGTACAAATACACACATACCTACAAACACACAAACAAATACACACACAAACATAGGCATACATACAGATACACACACACACATACATACAAACACACACATACAAATACACACATACCTACAAACACACATACAAATACACACAAACATAGGCATACATACGGATACACACACATACATACAAATACACACGTACAAATACACACATACCTACAAACACACATACAAATACACACAAACATAGGCATACATACAGATACACACACGTACATACAAATACACGCGTACAAATACACACATACCTACAAACACACACGTACAAATACACACATACCTACAAACACACAAACAAATACACACACAAACATAGGCATACATACAGATACACACACATACATACAAACACACACGTACAAATACACACATACCTACAAACACACATACAAATACACAAAACATAGGCATACATACAGATACACACACATACATACAAATACACACGTACAAATACACACATACCTACAAACACACAAACAAATACACACACAAACATACAGATACATATACACACACACATAAATACTGTATATAGTATACACGCACACATACAAATACACACACATACACACACATACAAACACACAAATGTAGGCATACACACACATACTGTATATAGTATATACACACATGTACAAATACACACACACACAAATGTAGGCATACATACACACACAGATACATACTGTATATAGTATACACACACATACAAACACACAAACACAACACATTTTATTTTAATGTGTCTGCACTGGCTTGCTGGTGAACCAGTTAGTATAAATAAGTATATGATTAGTGATGTGATGTTTTCACCCCATGACCCTTCCTGTCTGTTTACCGATACTTCATTTGACTCAAACTCCCAAGAAAAGCTCAGAAAGGTTCAGAATGCGGACAGCTTGCTGCTTATTATATCCTCATTGGACGTGTTCGCAGGAGGGCACCATGGAGTGGACAGACGGATCACCGTATGAGTATAACTACTGGGACGGAAACCAGCCGGACGATGGAATCCACCGTATCTCTGAGGAGGAGGACTGTGTGGAGGTCTGGTACAGACAGAACAGCGGTGAGTCTCACACTCAACCTCCTGATGTGTGTGTGATGATGGCATGTAGTGTATGATGACGTTACGTGTGTGTAGCGTATGATGATGATGTTACTTGTGTGTAGTTTATGATGATGTTAGGTGCGTGTATTGTATGATGATGATGTTATGTGTGTGTAGTGTATGATGATGATGATGATGTTACATGTGTGTAGTGTATGATGATGATGATGTTAGGTGTGTGTAGTGTATGATGATGATGATGTTAGGTGCGTGTATTGTATGATGATGATGTTATGTGTGTGTAGTGTATGATGATGATGATGATGTTACATGTGTGTAGTGTATGATGATGATGATGTTAGGTGTGTGTAGTGTATGATGATGATGATGTTAGGTGTGTGTAGTGTATGATGATGATGATGTTAGGTGCGTGTAGTGTATGATGATGATGATGTTACGTGTGTGTATTGTATGATGATGATGATGTTACGTGCGTGTAGTGTATGATGATGATGATGTTACGTGTGTGTATTGTATGATGATGATGATGTTACGTGTGTGTATTGTATGATGATGATGATGTTACGTGTGTGTATTGTATGATGATGATGATGTTAGGTGCGTGTAGTGGATGATGATGATGATGTTAGGTGCGTGTAGTGGATGATGATGATGATGATGTTAGGTGCGTGTATTGTATGATGATGTTGATGTTATGTGCGTGTAGTGTATGATGATGATGTTAGGTGCGTGTATTGTATGATGATGATGATGTTAGGTGCGTGTAGTGTATGATGATGATGTTAGGTGCGTGTAGTGTATGATGATGATGTTAGGTGCGTGTAGTGTATGATGATGATGTTAGGTGCGTGTATTGTATGATGATGATGATGATGTTAGGTGTGGGTAGTGTATGATGATGATGATGTTAGGTGTGTGTAGTGGATGATGATGATGATGATGTTAGGTGCGTGTATTGTATGATGATGATGATGATGTTAGGTGCGTGTATTGTATGATGATGATGATGTTAGGTGCGTGTAGTGTATGATGATGATGATGTTAGGTGCGTGTAGTATATGATGATGATGATGTTAGGTGCGTGTAGTGGATGATGATGATGTTAGGTGCGTGTATTGTATGATGATGATGTTAGGTGCGTGTAGTGTATGATGATGATGATGTTAGGTGCGTGTAGTGGATGATGATGATGATGATGTTAGGTGCGTGTATTGTATGATGATGATGATGATGTTAGGTGTGGGTAGTGTATGATGATGATGTTAGGTGCGTGTAGTGTATGATGATGATGATGTTAGGTGCGTGTATTGTATGATGATGATGATGTTAGGTGCGTGTAGTGTATGATGATGATGATGTTACGTGTGTGTATTGTATGATGATGATGATGTTACGTGCGTGTAGTGTATGATGATGATGATGTTACGTGTGTGTATTGTATGATGATGATGATGTTACGTGTGTGTATTGTATGATGATGATGATGTTACGTGTGTGTATTGTATGATGATGATGATGTTAGGTGCGTGTAGTGGATGATGATGATGATGTTAGGTGCGTGTAGTGGATGATGATGATGATGATGTTAGGTGCGTGTATTGTATGATGATGTTGATGTTATGTGCGTGTAGTGTATGATGATGATGTTAGGTGCGTGTATTGTATGATGATGATGATGTTAGGTGCGTGTAGTGTATGATGATGATGTTAGGTGCGTGTAGTGTATGATGATGATGTTAGGTGCGTGTAGTGTATGATGATGATGTTAGGTGCGTGTAGTGGATGATGATGATGATGATGTTAGGTGCGTGTATTGTATGATGATGATGATGATGTTAGGTGTGGGTAGTGTATGATGATGATGATGTTAGGTGTGTGTAGTGGATGATGATGATGATGATGTTAGGTGCGTGTAGTGTATGATGATGTTAGGTGCGTGTAGTGTATGATGATGACGATGTTAGGTGCGTGTATTGTATGATGATGATGATGATGTTACGTGCGTGTAGTGGATGATGATGTTAGGTGCGTGTAGTGTATGATGATGACGATGTTAGGTGCGTGTATTGTATGATGATGATGATGATGTTACGTGCGTGTAGTGGATGATGATGATGTTAGGTGTGTGTAGTGTATGATGATGATGATGTTAGGTGCGTGTAGTGGATGATGATGATGTTAGGTGTGTGTAGTGTATGATGATGATGATGTAACGTGCGTGTAGTGTATGATGTTGATGTTAGGTGCGTGTAGTGTATGATGATGATGATGTTAGGTGCGTGTGGTGTATGATGATGATGTTAGGTGCGTGTAGTGTATGATGATGATGTTAGGTGCGTGTAGTGGATGATGATGATGATGATGTTAGGTGCGTGTATTGTATGATGATGATGATGATGTTAGGTGTGGGTAGTGTATGATGATGATGATGTTAGGTGTGTGTAGTGGATGATGATGATGATGATGTTAGGTGCGTGTATTGTATGATGATGATGATGTTAGGTGCGTGTAGTGTATGATGATGTTAGGTGCGTGTAGTGTATGATGATGACGATGTTAGGTGCGTGTATTGTATGATGATGATGATGTTACGTGCGTGTATTGTATGATGATGATGATGTTAGGTGCGTGTAGTGTATGATGATGTTAGGTGCGTGTAGTGTATGATGATGACGATGTTAGGTGCGTGTATTGTATGATGATGATGATGATGTTACGTGCGTGTAGTGGATGATGATGATGTTAGGTGTGTGTAGTGTATGATGATGATGATGTTAGGTGCGTGTAGTGGATGATGATGATGTTAGGTGTGTGTAGTGTATGATGATGATGATGTAACGTGCGTGTAGTGTATGATGTTGATGTTAGGTGCGTGTAGTGTATGATGATGGTGATGTTAGGTGCGTGTGGTGTATGATGATGATGTTAGGTGCGTGTAGTGTATGATGATGATGATGTTAGGTGCGTGTGGTGTATGATGATGATGATGTTAGGTGCGTGTAGTGTATGATGATGATGATGTTAGGTGCGTGTATTGTATGATGATGATGTTACGTGCGTGTAGTGTATGATGTTGATGTTATGTGTGTGTAGTGTATGATGATGATGTTAGGTGCGTGTAGTGTATGATGATGATGATGTTAGGTGCGTGTAGTGCATGATGTTGATGTTATGTGCGTGTAGTGTATGATGATGATGTTAGGTGCGTGTAGTGTATGATGATGATGATGTTATGTGTGTGTATTGTATGATGATGATGTTACGTGCGTGTAGTGTATGATGTTGATGTTAGGTGCGTGTAGTGTATGATGATGATGATGTTAGGTGCGTGTAGTGGATGATGATGTTAGGTGCGTGTAGTGTACGATGATGATGATGTTAGGTGCGTGTAGTGTACGATGATGATGATGTTAGGTGCATGTAGTGGATGATGATGATGTTACGCGTGTGTAGTGTATGATGATGTTACGTACGTGTGGTGTATGATGATGATGATGATGATGATGTTACATGTGTATTGTATGATGATGATGATGATGTTACGTGTGTGTTTCTCTTTTTTCAGCACTCAGGTCCTGGAATGACAACAGCTGTGACAAAGCTTTTCCTTTTGTGTGTAAAATCCCCATGCTGGAGCACTAACGTCCTGCACTGAGCTCATTACTGAGACACGGCCCTCACACACACACACGCACACGCACAACACTGCTGCTGAGAGCAACGTCCATCTGGGCTTCATTTAAACTAGTGACTCATCTCATCACACTCACAGACACACACACACACACACACACACACACACACAGTGGCTTGCATAAGTATTCACCCCCTTGACCGTTTCCCTGGTTGTGTAGTGTTATAATCTGGCCCTGAAATTAATTTAATCAAGATTTTTTCAAGTCATGAATCTACACAAAAAAACCCATAATATTAAATCAGTATAAACTGTGAAACTTATTTACAAAAAAAACCAATAAAATTTGCACGACTGCACAAGTATTCACCCCCTTTACTGTGAAACTCCTAAATTAGTTCTAGAGTAACCAGTTACCTCCAGAAGTCATATAATTAGTTAAATGGAGTCGACCTGTGTGCCGTTAAAGTGTCACATGCTCTGCTCTCAGTATAAATAAACCTGCTTCTGTTCCTGGAATGGAATCCAGAGTTTGTTAGGGAACATATCTAAACAAACGGCATCATGAAGAGCAAGGGGAGATCAAAACAAGTCCGGGACAAAGTTCTGGAAAAGTATCAATGAGGGTTTGGTTATGAAACTTGGAACATCTCACTTAAATCACACTTAATCCCTTATTTAAAAAAAAAAAGTTAAGAATACAGCACAACTATGGCTCTTGGGATTAGTAAGAGCAGCAACCAATAGGCCAAATGTAACTCTCAACATGATGCTACCATCAGCGTGCATAACTGTAGGATGATGAGCGGTGTTTGGTTTCTGTCAAACGTAACGCTTTCTCTTCAGAGCAGAGACGCTTTTTCCAAACAGGATTTCATTTAGATTTCTTTTTTTTTTTTTTTTTTAATAATGACTTTCTTCTCGCTGCTCTTCCATAAAGCCCAGTGTTGTGGAGTGTCCAGACTGCTGTTCTCCTGTGAACAGCTTCTCCCATCTGAGCTGTGGATCTCTCCAGTTCCTTCAGAGTTACTCTACAAAGCGATACACCCTGAGAACACCATCCCCACTGTGAAGCATGGTGGTGGTAGCATCATGTTCAGCGTTACGGTCTCCTCTGGGCAGAGTCGAGGCTCAGTCGTATTTAATATCTCTCTGTGAGACGCTCAAAGTTTGGGATTTTTTTTTTTTAAATAACTAAACCCTGACTGATACTTTTTTCAGAAATTTGTCCCTGACTTTCTAAGTATTTTATTTGTAAATTTATTAGTGAATAACACACACACACACACACACACACACATACACACTCCATGCAACCTCGCATGTTTTCATTCTGCTGGAACTGCATGATGTTTCTACACACTGATTTTTGTAATTGTAGCTCTTAGTTCTCATTAAACTGGTCAGTCAGCTGGTCAGGGTCCAGTCGGAAAGTGACACACACACACACACACACACACACACACACAAACACACACACAGAGCCTGTGCTTGTTTTTCACGCAGATGTTCGTCAGCGGTCTCCACCCTCGCCCAGCCGTCTGCTCCGTCGCCATACATGTGATTTGATTGTGAACACACACACTCCCTTATTCACACACACATATACACACACACACACACATTAATCTCTGTCTCGCTCTATAAGCTTCTGCTTTAAAACGTTTATTTAGCAACCTGTAAGCAAAGTCGGCGTGTCCTAAGTCACTGCTGTTACTGTAATTTTTATGAAGAGGCGCAACAAGATGACATCATTAAATAAACGCCTGCCAAAGACACACACACACACACACACACACACACAGAGTCATGGAGCGACTGGAACACACTCATCATTTATTCCAAACATCACCTCAGCCAGAGTTTTGTAATACATATATAGGCGTTTATTTCCTCTGATATCTGTAGTAGGGCCCTAGATAGGGGACAGAGTGCGCACTACGGAGGGTCCAGTGCTGCAAACTTCTCTAAAGTAAGGGGGGCATTTATTTACGCATATTTTATTCAAGGCAAGACACGGCAATTTTGGTCACATTTTTGGATAAATTGCATCTAGAGCGTGTCAAACTGTAGTAATTAAAAAATATATAAAAACTGAACAGAAAAGTGTTTCACATTACGTGAAAATTTGTTGTAGGCTTTAAGCTCCGCCCACTTCCCAACCACGTCATGGCATAAATCCATGAAAAGCCCGTTTTTACGTTATTATTATAAACACATCAGTTTCCTTTATAAACCTTTAAAGCCTCACACATTAAACCATATTGCATATATTTAAAACTCTTTACCTCAAAATACATTTTTTCTATATTCAGAACCAAAAATCTGTTTCTACATGCATTCATAAAATTTTACACGTTCATTCCTGTTCCTAATTAGAAGTATATTACAGAGGAATATATCCCAAAATGTTTATTATTGTTGGATTTATGTTAGATTTCATGCTGAAAAATGCCATAAAACATTTATTGTATAAACAGTGCATGGTGTTTTCTTGATTAAAAAATAAAGAAATGATTTTTCCAACAAAATTTTCTGTAAAAGTCTTTCTCTTGAGGGTTACAGTTCTAATTCTAACAACATCAAAAGACTAGATTTTTAGGACTAGATTAAGTATGCAAATTTGTGCATATTTACCTAGACAAAGTCTCATTTGCATAAAAAAAATTCCAATACAAAAAATACTTTGCTAATATATTAGCAAATATATTGATATAATAGTAATAATATCAATAATCAACTGGTGAAGATCTATAGATTTTTTTAAAAAGAATTACTGGTTCACCTTTAGCGTCTCGTCTTAAGATATTTTCAGCTAAATGTAAATATTATCAAAATAGTAAATTCTTTTTCAACATTTTCTCGAAAGTTTGAATCGTAACATTCTAAAATTAACATTCCTGTGACTTTACAAAAATATATTAGATAAAATACATTATAATAATATATTTGCTTCACAATGCTATTAGCACATTGCATTATTTAAAAATTTACGGAAAGGTTAATGTTGCAGTAACGTTGTCGGAAGGTTTAAATACGTTCTCACGACACCCAGACAGAGGCTTTTAGTCTAAAATTGTTTGCTAGCTAATAGTAATGCATTTTTTTTTGTTTAAAAGTGTATATTAAACAAATCAAAATTTTACTGAGTAGTTTTTTTTTTCTTTTTACGAAAATCTCTCTGCTAAAACAATAACTTTTTTCCACTGATATGACTTAAGTCACTGACAGGGCTAGCTAACTTTTTTCTAGCTAGCTAATTATTCTTTCAGTGATGCAGACAACATGCTCAATCTATCATCAGATATTCTCGTAAATTATAAAGCATTGATTTCTCATCCTACGTTCGCACTAGCAGATGACAAGCCTCTCATGTCGCATGTAGTTTGTGGGCGTGGCCAGCTTTGATTTATATTCCAATGACAAATCCTAGTAGCTGTATATCACTTCTAAAGCTATCTAGTTACAGACAAATTAAATAACGCACTAATCAGTGTGAAAATCAGTTGTGTGATTTACGTTACGAGCTCGGCTTCATGCTAGCTTTACTCTCAGACCAGATTAACAATACGAGTTAGCTCTACTAGCTACGTACACTCACCAGACGCACCAACGATCTCTGCTACTTCCTTCCGAACTTTTTTTTTTTATTTAAAAAAAAAGAGGTTGTATATGACAGGAGAAGATGAAACCACAGTTATAAGATTTCCTTCCATTTCTGCAGGAACGAACTGCGAGTCTTGAGCACGGAACTGAAGAAACGTCGAACTACAAGACGCGTGCTTGGATCTGTCGCCTCTTTACAGTGTCATAACTAATTTGCGTAGAATTGAGAAAATCTCAGGTCAGATGTCGCTGAAATCGCAGCTCCGTGTTGCACACGCACGCACGTAGGAAACGAATGCTCACCTGACGCTTCGTCACTCGCTTGTGTGAACACAGGTTCTGCTCAAACCTCATCCGATTTGTTGTTTAGTTTTACACAGAACCGTTAAAGAAGAAACCTTTTTCTAAGGCTCTATGCATGTGTGTGTTTTTCACTTTTCTGTCTTATGTGAACGTTTTTATTTTGTATAAAAGGTGACAGATGGAAACCGGTGATCCTGTGCTGATTGTTTTCCTGATTCACTCTTTTTCACTCCCGGTAATAAAGCCACAGTTTGAGTCTGGACTCTTCAGTTTTCCACAAGGTTCTCCAGGTTTGTCCATCAGTAAACACTCGTCTCTCATAAGTCTCTCACTTTCCCTCCATCACTCCATCAGCCGCTGACCCTGAAGTGCGGCTCTCACGGAACGGAGGAAATTCATTTTCCCAATTTATTCTCCTCGCTTCAGAACACGTGAGGAATCTTAACCTCGATCTGCACGCTGACCTTTGAAGGGTTTGTTCTCTCCGGCACACGAGCCTCGCCAATTAGTGCCTGGAACGTTCCGCTTTTGGATTCGAGCAACTGCTCAGATGGATTCGGTGGAAAAAAAGAAAACCACAGTGATTAAAAATTTATTTCAGCTTTCATGGAAAAAACACCAAGTGCTATGATTAATGTACTCATTATATAAAATTTAGAACCTTTAAAGGTTCTCTGCTTGTCCCTCTTCTTTGGACCCTCTTAGGAATCTAAGAACTCTTGAATTAGCCTTTTTTACTTTTTATATTATACACTCATATAATATTTAGGATCCTTAAGAGTTCTTTGGTTGTCCTTCTGGGGGAACTCTTAAAGGTTCTATGTAGAACCCTGAAACAACATGTTTCCCTATCAAACTATTCCATGTAGAACACTTTTAGGAGGCTAATGACCCTTAAAGAACCCTTGAATTTCTTCAGTTGTCCCTCTTGGAGAGCTATTAAAGAATATTCTCCCATTAGAAAGGGTTCTTTTTGTTGCTCAGGGAGAACCCATAAAGGGTCTATGTAGAACCCTACAATAAGGTATATTTCTGCTCATAATGGTTTCCAAGTAGAACACTTGTAAAGCTAAGATCCTTCCAAAGTGAACTTTTGAAGAACCTTTTTTTGAGGGGATGCTGATGGAAAATTTAGATCCATTAAGGGTTCTTTCTCACTCTGGGGGAACCCTTAAAGATTCTGTATAGAACCCTATAACAAAGTGTTTCTCTATTAGAAAGGTTTCCAAGTAGAACACTTTTAGGAGGTTAAGGACCCTTCATTGTCTGATGAATCCTTTTCTCTAAGAGTGTACCAAGAAGTGAAATGTTAAACTCCTGACACGTTCTAGATATTAAGAAGAAAACACACTTACCCGGTTAATACACACACTCTTAGAACAAAGTGTTTTCATGGGTTCTTTAAGTCATTCCGTCATTCCGCACTGCTCAGTTCTGGGAACGGTTTCCATTCACACCTGGTACAGTCCACACCCAAGGTCACTTCAGATCACTGTGTTCAGGTGGACCTGAGATCAGTTCCTGAGATCAGAACCATGTTTAAAGAAAGCATGAAGCCTCTAACGATAGCGATGATTGATGATAATGACCTGCGATTAAAGAAAATGACTACGATCTGTTTACATCATCAATCAGCGTGATCTGGAGATTAACTCCTGCAGAAAACAGACTCGCGTAAACACAAACCAGTGAGCTTGAGCTAACGAGGAGATTTTTTTCTGTCCATTAGCATGTTTCGGTTACGTGACGTGAACTTGCCGTCCATCGCCACTACTGTACGTATAGCTGTGACATGAACTTGCCGTCCTCCTATTGGTGGATTTTAGATTTTAGAGCGTCGTATCACATTATGCCTTCTAAGACCAATCTCAACTCACGATCAAAGATTTCTTATACGATGTGCGATTTTTCCTGCGACGGTGACATCAGGCTGAAAATGGTGCGGTATAAAACCGGCTTAACTGGTCATGTTAAATAAATCTAGTTTATACATGAGCAGAAGTTCAGCTCAGGTCTCTCTCTCTCTGAGTTCGTGTGTGTGAGGAATAAGTTCAGACAGATCTGAGAAGGTTGCCAGATCCTCACCTGGGAACACTCAATCATCTCTCAAGTACCGAATTCCAAACCAACATGGTGCACGAATCAAACACTCATGCTGAAATTGTGTTTGCCAACAACACACACACACACACACACACACACACACACTCTGCAGTCACAGGGTGACCCGGACCTTGACCTTGAGACGCTCCCAGTGGAGTTAAGCTGCTGGTTCGCTCCTGTACGGAGTAATTACGTGAGTAATGAGCATTTCAGAGAGAACATTAGCACACAAACAAGCGCTGAATCACCATCATCACATCAGTGATTGGGTTACGGCATTCCGGAGCTGCGTCGCATAACGCTCACACATCATCGACTGCCGCTCAAAAGAACATTTCATGCCCAGAAACGACATGACCCAGGTACCAGAACATTCCCTTCTTCACTTAGGTTATGCAGAGAAAAAAAAAACAAAAAAACAAAACAATTTCAGGAAATCAGTTTCGAATAGTTTCTCGGAACGACGTCCTAATGTTCACGTCAGGGACTTTGGTGATTAACGAGATCATTGTTTATTAATAAAAACATTCCCTCATGTCCCTGACTCACACTGAAATCCAAACTGCGTCGCGAGACACTTCACCTTTTCTCCGAATTTAACTCGACGACAAACAATTTCTTTGGGCGTGAGTTGAGATCGGACGTCTTAGATTGGAGGTCCGTCCTGTGACCAGAGACGGCCGATGACAAAGTTGTGTCAGAAGTGTAATAAAGTTCTCACTGAAATCTCAGAGTGTGAGCGCTGCTGCGCGACAAAAATCGACCAATAGGACGACGGCAAACTCGCTGCACAGCTACAGATACAGTAGCGGAGATGGAGAAACGAAAACCAAACACGGTTTTTATTCAGAAGAAAACTCTTTAGTAATTTAATAACACATCTACAGGGTTCTGAAGGCTTCTGTCTGGTTTCCACAGTCACTGTGTCACATCGTGTGCATAAAAAAACCTAGGTGTTAGCTAGCTGAAATATTAGCCTTGGTCTTTACCTAGCTTTGCTTGGCATCTGTGTGTGCCGGTTGCCTAGCAACAGTACTGATTGTCATAAAGCAGCATTGCAGAAGACACTTTCATTTCAGCACCTCTTTATTTATTTATTGTGTATTTCTTTCTCTTAAATCTCCAGCATCACATATTTGTTCAGTTCTTATCATTCATACACAGTGTAAGTAATATATATATATATATATATATATTATATTTAGAGATAAATATACATCTATATGTTTAGCAATAAGTTTATCTAAATAAATATCTTCACTGGCACATTTTTCGTTATTCTAAGGTAGTTTTTTCTACTTTAATTAAATATTAACAGTGAGATTTGCACATACAGAGTGTGAACAGTTTCACTACGAGGAACATACAGCGTAAAGAGACGTCCACGATATAAAGCTACGGCGATTTCAGCGTCACGCCGATCGTCTAAACGCGTTTATGAGCCAGACAGACGTGTGGACGAGAGACGAGGCAGGACGAGACACACCACTACGACACGGAGATTAAAAACAGACATGGACGTCTGCACCTTTTATCATCTAACTCCAACACCAAAAACAATTCCATCTCACGTGAGAATATTAAAAAAATAAAAAACACTTAAACACATAAAACCTTCACTCTGTTGACAAACACACTTGTGGGAACGTGAATGAAGGACGACAACACAAGTCTTGAGCTCTGTTTGCATGTGAGTTAGTGTTATAAATAATTCAGTTTGGAGTGAGCAAATATTTTCACACGCTTGCTGTTTTCATGTTTTCATTTCGGGCCTAACGTTTTTCACCCAAAGCGCTGGTATAAATGTGCAGAGTTAAATCCTTTCTTGCTTTCAAACATCAATATAAAGTTTACGTTTTGGCTCCACATCAGATTATTCGCACTTAACAAATCTCTTAAATTTGGATTATTCAGGATTTTTGTGGACGCGAGCGCAACAGCACCACCAACAGGTCGTAATAAAAACACACAGAATGATGTGAAGACGTGTGAAATGAGGCTGGGGCTGATTTCTTTCTCACCCAGACTGTAGATTCATGCAGCCAATCAGTGACAGTCGTGCTAGTCAGGTGACTGCACACAATGACACGCCCCCTAGATTTGAACTCTATTTGCGCTGATATTTTTACACACATCCTGAAATGCTGAACGTGAACCAGACGGATGAATTACTAAACGAAACAGTTTACTAGACTAAACACTCCGCGAGAAATCAGCATACAAACATGAAGTGCAAGAGTTTTTTTGTTTTCATGTGAATGAAAGAGTTACAACTTTTGTGTTGTTTTGTTGATTTGATTGGAAGAGTCGATTCAAGTTGATGCCTGTTTTTTTTTTTTAAGAAAATGAGAGGATGCGATTTGATTGGACACGTTATATAAGAGGAGTTTTAAAGTGGATCCGAAAAGCTAACTATAATGGGGATGAGAGGAGCTGATTTGATTGGACACTTGTTTTTAAAGGGGATGAGAGGAGCTGATTTGATTGGACAGTTATGTTTAAAGGGGATGAGAGGAGCTGATTTGATTGGACAGTTAATTTTAAATTGGATGAGAGGAGCTGATTTGATTGGACAGTTAATTTGAAAGGGGATGAGAGGAGCTGATTTGATTGGACAGTTATGTTTAAAGGGGATGAGAGGAGCTGATTTGATTGGACAGTTAATTTTAAAGGGGATGAGAAGAGCTGATTTGATTGGACAGTTAATTTTAAAGGGGATGAGAGGAGCTGATTTGATTGGACAGTTAATTTTAAAGGGGATGAGAAGAGCTGATTTGATTGGACAGTTAATTTTAAAGGGGATGAGAAGAGCTGATTTGATTGGACAGTTATTTTTAAAGGGGATGAGAAGAGCTGATTTGATTGGATAGTTAATTTTAAAGGGGATGAGAAGAGCTGATTTGATTGGACAGTTAATTTTAAAGGGGATGAGAAGAGCTGATTTGATTGGACAGTTATTTTTAAAGGGGATGAGAAGAGCTGATTTGATTGGACAGTTAATTTTAAAGGGGATGAGAAGAGCTGATTTGATTGGACAGTTAATTTTAAAGGGGATGAGAGGAGCTGATTTGATTGGACAGTTGATTTTAAAGGGGATGAGAGGAGCTGATTTGATTGGACACTTATTTTTACAGTAATGACACTTTTCACCATTTTACCTCCTGCACTGATGGTCACAAAAAAACAAACCCTGTGAAAATATATCATCATGATCTTATGCCTTATTATTTTCACAGAATTTTATATCACACAGATGGAGTCTATGGTGTGGAACTGAAAGCAACAGCCACGTTATTACTGATTAATTTCTAAATACCTTTAAAAAAAACCACAATCAGCTGATTAATAGAAGCAACGCCACGTCCCGTAACAGGAGGAGGAGGAGGAGGAGGAGGAGGAGGAGGAATGATCCCACTGATCTCAGCCTGAGCCGAGCCAATGATGAGGTTATTATGTTCTCCATGATGATAATATCAGTGTGATAAAGAACAAATGCTCAGCTGCGTCGCCGGAAAAACACTTTCTCAGCAGTCCAGCTTTCCGAATAAAGTTCACGAACTCCAGAGCAGAACACGAGCCGGTTCCAAAACCCACAGTCCATTCAGATCACCACAGTTCTTCTTATTGTTTGTCCTTCAAGTGAAACCCCGCCCATTAAATGGTCCAAACTTCCTGCCTCCACCAATCGGCGTGCTGCGTGAGGATCACGTGACCTCGAGTGAGGCGGGAGAGACGCGGTCACACTCGGCGCGGGACCGCAGGCTGTGCCACTGTTCCACGGGCGTGCGCTGGGAACGCAGCAGACGCCGCCAGTGCGTGGTCTCGGCCGGCCCCGTGGAGAACTGACCAATCACGACGCGGCCCACAAAGTCGTTGCTGCTCTTCACGTTGTGGCCGTAAACTAGAGACAAGAGGAAGAGCAGAAAATATCTTCATATCAAGAGCCACTTAAACCGACAGGATTTTAGAAGTGAATGTTTATTTATATATTTTATATTTATGACATTATATTTATTACAGGCTCTTAGATCCTCCTTAACAAGGAAATATGCTACAAAATACAAACACAATCAGTTCATTTCTTCACATAAGGTAAAAGGAAGGATTAAGTGCTGAGAGAACAGCAACGATTTGATAAAAGTGCCTTAAAAACTGATCAAATTGTGAATGAACTTAAAGTTTCTCGGTAAGTGTAGCAGACGAGTGCTCAGTCAGCTTCAAACCACCGCCACGTTTTCGCCACAGGACAGAAAACACTGGCATTATTTATTCATTCGACTAATCAAAATAGTGAATTAAAAGCGTGATAAAATATCCTGTGCACACATTACAATTTCACACTACAGCTTGATTAATTTGTGCGTACGAGTAACTGTCAGTGTACGATATCAACACATAAGATAGAGAAATATCAGTATGTGCTGGATCACGTGCTATTCTTTAACCTGATGGAAGCCATTTTGTTAAATTAAACCAGTGATTAATGCGATTATTAGAAACAGAACTATTCATGTAGTGATATATCCTCTATATTCTAGACTCCTATAAGATTTATTACATGCTGTTTCCTTCTGCAGTCCACATTTTCAGGTTTAAAGGTGAGTGTGTTTAAAGGCAGTGATCTATACGTCTCAGACGCTTCTACTCAGGAAAAAAACGTGAACTACACGCAGGTGATTTTAACAATCTGGATGTAGAGCTCAGAAAATCCACTTAATCAGCTGCGTAACTCGACTCGAATACCAGGAACTTTCCTCATGTAAATATTGATGTTACTTTTGGACTTCGACCCTGAAGATGACCCTAAGAGCTTTAAGAGATGAATTCTCCTAAAGCTAATGCAAAAAGAAAAGAAATACAGGCACTAAAAGCTCTTTCAGTGCTTTTTCAGTTCCTAAATATGACCCTAACTGACCTGCTCTCCATAGTGGCTAATGGAAACTAGGTACTGGAAGGTCTGGATATAAAGGAGAAACACCACATAAGCCTTTAATCCCTTATAAGTAGGAGTTTATAGTGAATGAGGGACAATAGAAATGATTAGCGCTTCATGGATTTGAGCAAGAAAAAGGAAGCAACCTTGAGAGCGAGCAATTCAATGTGTTTTGTGTAATAGGTGAAAAACGCAAGGACAAGCAACTAAAGAGTAATTACAGAGATAATCAATGTAGAAGCGCGGATCTGAATTGCACAGCGGTGGAGCAGAAATGTTCACGATCCCGGGGGAAGGATGCTGTAGAAGTACGTCGTAGCAACAGTGGCTGAGAAAAGTGTGTGATTTCTAAAGCTATTGCTTTCCTTTAAAATAAAGAAATAAATAAATCAGCCATATGTTACTAAAAAATACGCGGCAGATTTTTCACGATTAAATCCTGACAGTTTGTTTTGTTCTTCATCAATCCGATTCATCAGATCAGGAGTCAGGAGTCAATTTCCCTTTGGATTTGGTAACAATTTCTATAAACGCTATATGTATAATGGCCTATGAATACATTCATAACATGTAGTGATGTCATTTCAGCTGTTCAGTTTAGTTTATAATGCTTTTATGCTTTATAAGGTGTGTTTATAACATGTTATTATCACCAATAGCAATAAAATTCAGTCCCAGTTTGCTGAAAGCGTTCCGTTCAGCCATAGACACACCGACAGCTGCTCAGATTATTTCTAAAACTAGTAACTGTTTATGATTTATAATATTATAACCTATAGATCATAACTTTATCAGCTTTAAGTAAAGTGAGAGCTATATTAAACAAATCAGGTTTATTAAATCAACAGCATTTTTATTGTTTTATTCAACTTAGAGAGCTGAAATGCTCTTTCAGTAGTTGTAAATGTTTATGGCATGACTTCCTGATAATCTCTCTGGTGTAATTCATTTTTAAAGGAAAAAAAAATTACAAATCCACACATCTCATGTTATTAACACTACTTATAATGCATTATGCTAGTAATTCATAATGTATAATAAATGTATTTTAAATAAAAAAATATTCATATGATGGAGTGCTTTATGACGCTAGTAGAAAGCGATATGGAGGATTTCTAGTTTTTTATTTAAAAAAAAAGTTTTGATATAAAAACACAGAGGCGGAAGGAAGTCAGTGAGGAAACTCTCACGTATTCGTCGCCAGGCAACAGCAGCACTCGAAGAATCCATCGCCTCGAGAGCTCCCAGCCTCCGGGGACGCCCGCTAGACATCTCCTTTCATGTTCACATTTTATATCAGAGACTCAGCGAGACGCCAGTCTGAAAAAATCTCCCATGAGGCTTTTACGCAGTCTCTCTCACCGTGTGGGTGTTTACTGTTTTTCTAAATAAGCACACGTCTGCCTGGATGTTACACAAACATCACTCTCGAGGCAGACATGACGGACCGTGGGAGTGTGGAATAAAGTCACGTCTCCGGCAGCGGTCCAGAGGGAGCAGGCGAGGGTGCGGCGCCGGTTCTGGGCACTCGTGTGAGGTTGAGGTGATGACATCATCGGGCCGTGTCTCCGCCCTGACTTCAGGACTGGGATCGGTACTGAGACGGAGGACTGGAGAGTCGTGTGTGCACTTTGATGTTGTCTTTGATGTTCCTGTTAGCGATGTCTGAACCACACCTTATACTTATACTCATACTGAACAGCCAGTGATCTCACGCTAACACACACTGCCGCTGATGTGATGCAATCTGTATGGTCTCATTCCCAGTGATGATGATGATGATGATGATGGAGAAATATTTGTAATGGTGCTCACTCTGAGAGAAAAGGTACCAAGCTATACCATTACACATCTTTTTTTTTTTTTTTTGGATGGACGGACGGACGGCGTCTCGTAGCCGATCTGATCGCATTAATTTTGTGGCGGATGTGCAGGAGTGCAGTGTGAAGCACTACAGGGAGCAGAACGGCCTGATGGGAGCCAGATTCAGCCAGAGCACCCCGTCTGTTTCCACTCACCACATCACACACATCAGACAGCGTACAGCAGCGAAAGGGCATCATTAAACACTGATTACCCACTGCTGAGAGAGAGAGAGAGAGAGAGAGAGAGACAGAGGGAGAGAGAGGCAGAGAGAGAGACAGAGAGAGAGAGAGACAGAGGGAGAGAGAGGCAGAGAGAGAGAGAGAGACAGAGAGAGAGAGAGAGAGACAGAGAGAGGGAGAGACAGAGGGAGAGAGAGGCAGAGAGAGAGAGAGAGACAGAGAGGGAGAGAGAGACAGAGAGAGAGACAGAGAGAGAGAAACAGAGGGAGAGAGAGGCAGAGAGAGAGAGAGACAGAGAGAGGGAGAGAGAGACAGAGAGAGAGAGACAGAGGGAGAGAGAGGCAGAGAGAGAGAGAGAGAGAGAGAGAGAGAGACAGAGAGAGGGAGAGGCAGAGAGAGAGAGAGAGACAGAGAGAGAGAGAGAGAGACAGAGAGAGGGAGAGAGAGACAGAGAGAGAGAGAGACAGAGGGAGAGAGAGGCAGAGAGAGAGACAGAGAGAGAGAGAGAGAGACAGAGGGAGAGAGAAGCAGAGAGAGAGAGAGACAGAGAGAGAGAGAGAGAGACAGAGAGAGGGAGAGAGAGACAGAGAGAGAGAGAGAGAGACAGAGAGAGAGAGAGACAGAGGGAGAGAGAGGCAGAGAGAGAGAGAGAGACAGAGAGAGGGAGAGAGAGACAGAGAGAGAGACAGAGAGCGAGAGACAGAGGGAGAGAGAGGCAGAGAGAGAGAGAGAGACAGAGAGAGAGAGACAGAGGGAGAGAGAGGCAGAGAGAGAGAGAGAGACAGAGAGAGAGAGAGAGAGAAACAGAGGGAGAGAGAGGCAGAGAGAGAGACAGAGAGAGAGAAACAGAGGGAGAGAGAGGCAGAGAGAGAGAGAGAGGCAGAGAGAGAGAGAGAGACAGAGAGAGAGAGACAGAGGGAGAGAGAGGCAGAGAGAGAGAGAGAGACAGAGAGAGAGAGAGATAGAAACAGAGGGAGAGAGAGGCAGAGAGAGAGAGAGAGACAGAGAGAGAGAAACAGAGGGAGAGAGAGGCAGAGAGAGAGAGAGAGAGAGAGAGAGAGACAGAGAGAGAGAGAGGCAGAGAGAGAGAGAGAGAGACACAGAGAGAGAGAGACAGAGGGAGAGAGAGGCAGAGAGAGAGAGAGAGAGAGAGAGACAGAGAGAGAGAGAGGCAGAGAGAGAGAGAGAGAGACAGAGAGAGAGAGACAGAGGGAGAGAGAGGCAGAGAGAGAGAGAGAGAGACAGAGAGAGAGAAACAGAGGGAGAGAGAGGCAGAGAGAGAGAGAGAGAGAGAGAGAGAGACAGAGAGAGAGAAACAGAGGGAGAGAGAGGCAGAGAGAGAGAGAGAGAGAGAGAGAGACAGAGAGAGACGGACAGAGAGAGATAGAATAAAAGAGACACAGATAGAGATACAGAGAGAGATGGACAGAGAGAGAGACAGAGAGAGACAGAGAGAGTGAGAGAGATTCAGACAGAGAGAGATAGAATGAAAGAGAGACAGACAGAGATACAGAGAGAGATGGACAGAGAGAGAGAGAGAGTATAAATCTGTATAAATTTTGGTTTAATCTACCTGCAATATTTGCTTTGGCAACAATGTGATTTATAACATTCATGCCAATAAAGCTCTGATGAACTGAACTGAGAGAGAGACAGAATGAGAGGAGGGAGGGAGAGAAAGATAGATACAGAAAGAGAGAGACAGAATGAGAGTGAGAGAGATTCAGACAGAGAGAGATGGAATAAGGGAATGAGAGAGAGAGAGAGAGAGAGAAAGAGAGGAGGGAGGGAGAGAAAGACCATTAAGGACAGTCAGAGGAAAAGAAAATGTAAAAATTCCCTTTGGCGCAGCTGAAGGTTCTAGCAGGTGGGCGTGGCATGTGGGCATGACATGAGGGCGTGGCATGTGGGCGTGACATGAGGGCGTGGCATGTGGGCGTGGCATGAGGGCAGCATGCCCACCAGCTTCCTCTGATCATGTGGACTACAAAGAGCTGCAATAAAACACCACATGGTGCTCACCTTCAGTCTCACCGCCAATGACCAGCTTTCTTTCTTTCCCATCTTTCTTTCTTTCTTTCTTTCCCATCTTTCTTTCTTTCTTTCTTTCTGTATTTTTTATTTTGAATAATAAATGACTGGATCCACAAACAATAGAATAAAAAAGTGTGTAAGTATGCAATCTGAAAACACCCCTAACCTAAATCCCGCCCACTTTCCCTCAGTAAGCTGTCGCTGCAAAGCCCTACATTTGCATATTTAGTGCTGATTGGCTCTTGTATTTTATGATGTAACAACAATTCCGTTATGTGTTGTGTTTTTCTTACGTGAACAAAAATCAAGGCAGTGACAATTTAACCAGTCTGCAGTGAACCACTAGATTTTTATCATAAAACAAAAAACCCCCACATTTTTATAAAGTTTATGGTATTTTTAATGTATTTAAAATAACAATTTTGGATCAATAGAATAAAAAAAGTGAGAAGTTGAAATATAAACTCAGTGCCAGCTCATTCAGAGTGAATGCAAGTGCAAGCTACAATAATATACAGTAATATAAGGAAAAATGTGAATATATGCAAGTTTTTTGAACTAAATTATTTTCCTTTTGACGCATTTTAAATAATAAATTTGATTTCAGGTGTGAAATATTACTAAAAAAATGAATGCTAGTTGGATGAGCTGCACAAAAAAACGCAATATTTTAGCTACTTTGTCGAACTAGAAATAAAGTCTGTGGCCAATTTCCTCACTGTATCTTTTTTATGAGAGAAATGGTTTAATTAAATCCAATTAAATTCAATCTGGTTGGCATTTTAAATAAAAGGTAACGACGCTTTCTTGCAGCCGGATCAGTTTCACGGTGTGTGTCCATCTCTGACGGAGATCTTCTCTCCCTGCAGGACGGAGAAGACTGTGAGGAAAAAGAGTGTGTTCATTTTTTGAGGCCAATTAATGAAAGCAGCGAGACGTTTCTGTCACTTTTCTGTTTTTGTTCCGAGGTGGAGAAGAAGCCGAGAATTGTGTAATTAATGAGAGGATCAGCTCAGGCGTCTGAGAGTTTGAGTTCCTGTCAGAGACGACTGATAATCAGCGCTGGAATGTGGGTAAATTAAAGGTTTTGTGTGTGTGTGTGTGTGTGTGTGTGTTTACCTGTGAACACGAGGCTAACCTCGCTCAGTTCCTCATGAGGCACCCGGAAGCTGAAGGACTCGTTGAAGTAAGGGTCGATGGTTCCCCTCATGCACGACGTCTTCTTCGTCTTCACCAGCTTCAGTCCTGCCACCAGCTGAACTTTCACAAAGGGATCTGACACCGAAACCAACCAGAGAGATTGAGATTTTAATGAGAACTTTATACTGACCTGAAAAAAAGATAGCTGAAATATTCTCGAAAGAGTGAGAAGAAGTGAGACATAAATTCACAAAAATCAGGCTGTTAGTTCCACACACACACACACACACACACACACACTCAACAAACACACACTCATTGACACCTAGAGGCAGTTTAGAGTAGCTAAACCGCATACTGGCATATTTTTTGGAGGTTGGAGGAAACCGGGGAACCCTGCAATCACAAAAACCTCATTTACACATTGTTTCCACCTCTCTCTTTGCATGTGACGTCATTTTTACACAATCGTTCACAAAACTTCGCTATGTGTTCGCACTTGTACGCTTTATCCAGCCATAAGCACGTTTGTCTCTTTAATTAGAATCTTAGCAATTCAGGCTACACACTATACACACATTCCTTTTAAATCATTTCCTCCATTTTCTCCCCAATTTGGCCGATTTTCCCACCCACTAGCTAACTCTGCCCTATCACACGACAGCTACCAACCAGGAAGAGTGAAGGCTAACACGTGCTTCTTCTGAGACACGTGAAGCCAGCGTCCGCATCTTTTCAAACTGCTGTCATGCTGCGTCACAGGACACACACTCTGAGGAAAGTGCTATCTGCCCTCTTCCACATACACAAGCTCACAGATGCCCACGATTGGCTAGTGTCACTGTGATTGACAGGAGAGAGATTATGCCCCTCCCACCCAAATAGTACGGCCAATTTTTTTTGTTTCTTAGTTCAGTCCTTAATTAGTTTTTCTATTTATCCCTGCTGTTTCTGTGTTCCTTTGTGAAGTTTTGTGGATTTTATTGTGCAGTTCTGAGCCTTATTTTGTGTTTCACATCTATTCCCGGTTTTCCGAATGATTGATTATGGATTATCTTCATTTGGTGTCACTTTCATGTGTATTGACCCTCGCTATGGATACAGACTACGATTACGCAAATACAACCCACGCTGAGTATACACACTTGTGTCCTGCGTCATTTGCCAGCACATTCCGTCTATCATATTAAAGCCAAAACCGACAAACAACTGGAAAACTGAAACCTGAAGATCCGTCCATCCAAAATGTAACGAGTCGAATTCTGCCATTAAAAAGTAGTAAAGCTTAAACACCTCCTAAATCTCAATTACAGCATCATCGCTGTGTTCACGTTAAATCAGCACAGTTTCCCGCTTTCTGAGAGCAGAATTAATAAAGCTGGGTCTGTAAAGCAGGAGAACCCTCAGCAGCTCCAGCTGTAGGTTCATCTCACGGACGCAGCGAGTGGAAAGCGTGACGAGAGGAACGAGGAGGTACCTGAACCCTGGCACATGTCAGTCTGCAGCAGCTGCTTGGCCCTGATGACGTCCACGTTGAGTCGTCCGGCGCTCGGCAAGTAGTTTAAGGACAGCAGCAGTTCCCCGAGTTCTACCTCGTTCTGTACAACACACACACACACACACACACACACACAGAGTTATAAAACAACACACGCTGACTGAGAACCGAGGCACAACATCCTTCTGACACTCATCACCATTTTAAAGGAAAATATTATTATTAATTTGTCCGAATTCCCCAGAGTTCACAGCTGCTCCAGTTTTCCAAACAGCTTCATAGAAACCAGATTTGTCACAACATGTGCAGTTTTTTTTAATCAAGCTGTTGGTGTGAAATTTAATGAAAATATTTCACACAGCATTACTCAGAAATCTGACCAGAGGAGCTGGACGCTGGACGCAAACAAACGTTTTATATAAATATTCGTTTGTGTGATTGTTACTCTGATGAAATTTTGTTTATCTCGAGTTAATTGTTTAGCTGGATTCGATTTCTGACTCCTAATGCTTAACGACGTGAAATCAAAATCCTAGTGGTGAAATCATGTTGCTCAACACTGCCAATAAGAAATAACTGCGTGAATGTCGTCACCTGCAGAGTTCAGATCTCAAAGAAACTCCTGGAACACTGATTAAAATAAAAAATAAAAACCTGTAGACATGAGTGTGATTTTTCTTAATATATTCTGTAATAAAAGTAAATGTGAATGAACACTATTCAGTGGCTGTGTTTAAATTAAATGCTGTTAATATCCGAGGTGTAAATGTGCTGCGAATATTGAGTATAAAAGCCACTTTCCCGCAGTAATATCATGGTTGTGGTTTTGAGAAACGTTCGGATCAGCCTTTTTAATATTCTTACTTAGTAAATGTTGTATTTAACCAACAAAAATGAGCTTCAGCAAATTTATTACCTGCCCTTCAGTGGTATAAATTTACACACTTGCACTGACTCCACCCACAGTTTTACACGTTTGGGTAGAAACGACCCAGATTACATATTACAAACATTATTTTGTGAAAGAGATAAAACTCCATGCAGCTTGTTCACCAGCGTGGACAGATTAGTGAACCTGGAGTAAATCAGAGCTTGAGCTCTGTTTCGTCTTCCTCAGATAGTCATCATCAGCTCAACAGTGAATAAATGTGAATGATTAGACCTGGGAGCTGGGCACGAGAGCCTTCCACCAGTGTCCCCCCTTCACCAGGTCCACCTCGCTGAGCGGGAGCGTCACTTTGCCTATGACGCAGTGGCGTGAGAACTTGTCGAAGTCCAGCACGGAGAGCAGCAGCGTCCGGCGCTGGGCCTCGAGGAAGGGCAGCTCGAAGGTGAAGCGCTCCTCGAACACAGGGTTCTGTGTCTTGCGCTTGACGCCGGTCTGCCGCGAGTTCTTGTGGTCAGGCAGGAGGCTCATCTTGACGTAGGGGTTGGAGTGAGCCACGCCCGCGCCGGGAGGAGGCAGGTCCCGCGCCTCAATCACACGCACGATCAGCTGACAGCGCACGAGGTCGTACTGCGTGCTGAAGTGCAGGAGGCCGAGCTGGTAGCGCAGGAGGAGCTCCTCGTCGCTCAGAGAGTCTACGTCATCTCCGCCGGATTCGGACGAGTACAGTCGCGGCTCCAGCTTGCGGAAATAGTCGTCCGGGGGAGGCTGCGGTTTACGCAGGGGCTGAACCGCCTCCTTCCTCGGGGACATGGCCCAGAATTCAATGGGCTTCGTGTCCACCAGCGGGGAGCTGGGACGCCGCGAGTCCAGACCTGAGACGCAGGAGACAACTCGACATTCACTACAATCCAATCCGCTAATTATTATAGTAATAATAATTCTAATTAAACTTCTTATCATGCAGACATTTTAGACCTGATTAAGACCTGATTAAGATCCTCAAATCGGTGGAGAAATGTTTTCAAGATCTTCACAAGTCTAGTCCATCAGAAGAGACCCGTTTCATGCGTGACGTTTGTTTCTAGCTACAAGGCTAATGGAATGGAGGCTTATAGCTACCAGTTTAGCATAGCGTGTGTTTAAGTCATCACACAGCACAGTCGCCTTTAAAGTCAGGGTTTATCTCAGTAACACAATTAGTGCATAAACAGTGTCATAAAATATCAGAATAAATTTATGAATCGAAAACTATTTTCTCATCTGAATCATTTATAAGTATAAGCTCCGCCGTCAGACATTAGCCCACGCCCCCTAATGAGCTCTTTGCTGTTGTTTATAGATAACGGTGTGTAATAAAGAGTCAGAAACCACATCTCTAAGTCTGTCTGAGACCCCGAACATCTCCACAAAGCTGGTGCCACAGTGGGAGGAGTCACACACACACACACACACACACACACACACACATATTTAGTGCACCATGCTAAACTGGAGGCTATATACATCCATTACACATTAGCAACATTAGCATTGTAGCTCCATTACAAATCTAAAGAACATGTATTGATTCATGGAGTAAATTTGGTGTAAAAAACCACCTTGGAATGATTTATTTTTGGCCTAACTGTAAGTTTAGTGCCACAATAACAGGGACGTACTGGAGAGCTGGCGTGCGAGGCTGAAGGTGGAGCGAGAGTTCTCCGAGCCGGAGCCCCGGCTGCCGGGACTGGTGCAGCTCGGACTGCTGCTGTCCGTGATGTTGTTGTGGGCCGGAGGGACGTGATCACGCGACACCGGGTGAGAGTTCGACTCTTTCTCATTGTTACAGTCATTAACACTGAAAAAGAGAGAGAAAGAAACAAAGACATGAAATATTTAAATTCTCTTAAAGCACAGCAATTAACCAACAGTTCAACTGTTTTATTTGTTTATACAGAAAACATACTTCTTATCCATTTGTAGTTACATTTAATATTGCGACACATCCTCAAAACAAGTTCCTGTTCTCACTTACGTTATAGCAGCTATAAACAGTCGTTCCCTCTCTTTTCTCTCTCTCTTAAAAATAATTAGACAAAAAAATGCAGCTTATCGTGTGACTGAGAAACCGCAAAGACGCGTAAACTCCGCTGTTAAACTACTGCCAGGTTCTAGAGTTTAAGAAAAAAAACAATGAGCGATAATATTACATAATATAGTATTACCTTGGTAATACACACACACATACACACACACACACACACACAAAAAGGGTTCTTCAAGGGTTCTTTGTATAATTAAGGGTTCTTAGCTTCCACAAAATGTTTTATTTGGAAGTCCTTCTGATATGAAACATTCTGTTGTACGGTTCCACACAGAACCTTTAAGGTACAGGTGAAGAACCTGGAAGTGTTCTAGATGTTTTAAGGGTGTGTCTGTAACAACGCTTAAATCACTTTACCACCAAATAGTCATCACTCGTTTCGGTTGTTTGGGCACAGGTGAGTGAAAGGTGAAGATCGATTTTACCAGCTTGTCAGTAAAATAAGCCACGCCCCCGGGTCTGTGGTGATGTCACAGCACTCGTAGTGACACAAGTCTAAGACGCTGTAAACTCAAGCATGCAGATGTAAAATAAAATAAAAAAAAAACAGTGTAAAGATGCATGATCAATATTCAGTTAGTCGCAAATTACTTCCTGTATTAGTGTGTTACAGTGAGTCATGTGACCAGCCAGTCATGTGACTCCTAGCAATCCAATATGATGCGATATACGTACAAGGGAAAATATCAGCTATTGTACCTTTAATTAGTGTGTACATTGGAACACTGAGTTTTGATTTCATGCAACACTTTGGCACTTTTTTGTGTTGTTATGTCCAAGTACTATCTCAGTCCTAAAGTGACAACACCATGCATGTTGGCAAGATAATAATAATAATAATTATAATAATAATTATAATCATAATAATAATGATAATAAATTACTGAAAGCAAGTTGGAGCGTTTATTAGAAACAGGGAAAACACAATTAAACAGTCACACTGATGTGAAATCAATAAAATCAGGGAGTCGATTACTGAAATGCTTCCTTGATGGAAATCAAATTCAGCAGGCAGGAAAAAAAAGTCTTTTTTTGTGCATGAATTAGCAAACGCGTCAGAGCCAGAGTGCAACTTTCCGCATTAATATCACGGCCCAGAGCTCGTGTAACAGCCGTGGCTAATTTTATTGTGTTTCCCTGCTGGAATAAATATCCTGTTTCGGTCATTTCTTTGGCGAGGCCTGACTGCGAGGACTTCCCTTAGGGATCATCAAGGACCCTCTGTGTCCATGACTACAGCGCAATGAGAGAGATAGTTGTCACGGCAACAGAGCAATCTAAAACACATGGCCTTAGAAGGTCGGCAGGAGGAGGGGGTGGGGTCGAGGGAGAGCTGGAGGACTGGAGGATGTGGATCAGGATTATTCCTAGAAATTCAGTGGATTCTGAATGACGAGCACCGACACAGCCAGCGTCTGCTTTAAAACAAAAAAAAACAAAAAAAACAACTGACATAAAAAATGCTGTGTGCAAACATCTCATTCCACCTCCGAATGAGGGCATCCGTCACTCTGCAATTACCCAGCAGCCCCCGGGGGACGTCCGTCCAGCCAAAAACAAAGCATGACTGACGTTTCACAACACAAGCTGTTGATTAGTGATGATGATTCAAACTGCAGACTAATTGCAGACCAAACGTTCACTCGTTTGCTGTTTCAGACTCTCGTGCCCACATCTGACGCTCGAGTCTGGCACTATAAACAATCACACACCCAAAAAACACACACACACACACACACACGACCCCAGTCATACGCCGCCTTACCGCGATAAGTCACTAGAAGTCACGTTAAATTCTCCTGCTAATACTGACTGGTGATCTGACAGTGTTTCTGTAATAATTACTGAAGCATGTGATTTTATCTGATGAGTCGGAGAGGCTTCGTCAGGCAGCCAGACACATCCGTAACATCGCTTACGTTAAGCTTGAATTAAAATTAAAAATGCTAGCATCAGTGTCTAGCATCAGGACAGAAGAATCACTGAACCCTTTTTCACAGATAAGTTTATACGTTTTATATAAAAGCATCACCTCTGATACGCAAAAATTCAAATTTTTGAAGAGAGTTAATATTGGAGATTTATGAGGTTATAAAGTGTTCATATAGGCATTATATGGGGCTTATAATGAGGTTATACTGTATAGACTTTGCATAAGGTTATAAGAGAACAATGGATATTGTCGTGATATGAGATTAGCAGAAGTTCATAATGGCCGTTATGTGATGTTATAAGGGGTTTATATGTTAGGATGGAAATGGTATGTGTTTATGAAGGGTCCATATGGGCATTGTATGAGGTTATAAGGAGTTTATGTAAACTTTATATAAATTTAAAAGAAGGATACCTGGGTATTGTGAAGGTCTGAGCTCATAGGAAGTTCTTATTGACATGTGTGAGGTTATAAGGAGCTTATATAAACATTGTATGAGGTTATAAGATGATTATATGCTTCTTGAGATTGTATGAGGTTATAACATGTTCACATTGGGCATTGTGTGAGGTTATAAGGGGTTTATATATTAAGATAGAAATGGTATGTGTTTATGAAGGGTTCATATGGGCATTGTATGAGGTTATAAGGAGTTTGATATAGATGTTCTCGTAGGTTATTAACAGTATTATATGATATAGATGTTCTCTTAGGTTATGAAGGGTTCATATGAGCATTGTATGAGGTTATTAGATGTTCATTTGGTGCAGTGCGTGAGGTTATAAGGGGTTTGGATTTGGGATGGAGATAGTTTTAGGTTATAAAAGGTTCATATGAGTGTTGTATTAGGGTGCAGTATTCATATTTGGCATTGTGTCAGGTAATAAAAGATTTATATGGGCGTTGTTGGGTTATAAATGCTTCACATAGGCACAGTATGAGGTTATAAAGCCTTAATACTGGCATTACATTAATATTAATTTATACAGGGTTCCTTTTGGGTATTGTGTGAGGTTATAAGAGGCTTATTAGATGACAGAGATGGGATAAGGGTATGAAGGGTTCAAATGGGCATTATAAAAAATTATAACAAGTGTATACAGATGCTGTATATAGTTATAAGATGATATAGGTATTGTGATGGTATAAGCTGGGCATTGTGTGAGGTTATAAAGGGTTCATATGAACAGTTTATGAGATTAAAAAGAGTTCATATGGGGATTGTATGATGTTATAAAGGGGTCATATAGGTGTTGTTGTGAGGTTATAATGTGTTTATACGGGGACAGAGATGGTATGAGGTTATAAGTGCTCCTATGGGTGTAGTATGAGGTTATAAATGGTTCATAATGGCATAATATGAGGTCAAAAAGTTTTGATATCAGGATTAAGTGAGATTACTGTATAAAGGAGTTACATTGGTCATTGTATTAGGTTATATAGAGTGCATATGTGGACTGAATGAGGTTATAAAGCATTCCTATGGGCATTATATGAGGTTATAAAGGGATAATAAGGCTATTATATAAGGTTATAAATGTACTGTATGGTGATGATCAGAGGATTATAGATGTACTTACAGCCAGGAGGGCGTCTGTGCAGGAAACGGCCCCAGAATCTCCACTTCCTCCTCAGTGGTCTGACAGCAGCTACATTCCCAACACCACTGCCAACATGATCGACACGACCAGCGGCACAGCAGGAGATCCGTCAGTGTAGACAGCAGACCCTGAGGAGAATCATCACAAACACCACTCAGAGATCACGTAGCACTCAGAGCTAACGCCTGCACAACAACAGCTAATAAAGCATTATAGCCTTTCGGATTAATGTCTCAGTGAGAACGCACTGGTGCTTTATATTACAGCCTGGTTTGATCCAGGTATACAGTGTGCATTTCCAATATTTATTAGTACATCCTGGATATTAAAGTGAAGTTCGGAGTTGAGATAAGTGAACAGAAATTTTTTAAACATATTTTCATGAGCACAATATTAAAAAAACAACTAAATGCAAAATAACAGCATGCGCTGGATCAAGTGTTATTTTATAAGCACCACGTCCACCTGGAAGCCATTTTGTTAAATGAATCCAAATCTGCGGTGATTAAAGTGATAATTACAACTAGGACTATTCATGCAGCGATACACTAGACTCCTATTAGATTTATTTCAGTTCTCACCATTTTCTCATTCATAAATCATCATATTAGTCTTTTTATTTATTTATTTATTTATCCAAGTCTAGACGCTAGTGAAAAAATCTGTCTCGGACGCTTCTACTCAAGAAACATCTGGCAATCTTGGAGGCGTGAAATACACGCAGGTGATTGAATTTAATAATCTGCATGTGGAGCTCAGAAAATCCACTTAAGTGCTCTGCGTAACCTGACTCTGAATACCAGGAACTTTCCCAGCTTATGCACTGACGTAATGTTTTTATTAAAAAGTTTGTATGAAAACTATCCGGTTTGTAAGAATTTGATGCAGGACTTTCAAATGACAGTGTGTACAGACTGTTCTACATAAAATGTTAATCACTGTCTTGCTCTCAGTAAGGAGAAAAGCCTCGGGGAGTCTCAGAGAGCTTCTGATTAAGATTTCATCTTTAGGAGCTTTGCGTAGTTGTGGTAGTAAAGTGCGTGAGTCATCGCCTCTGCTGCGACACGGCCGCCTGGTCCCCGGAGCGCAGACATGATTTAGTGTCACTGCACTCCGGCTAAACAAACAGCTTATGAACGTAGGTAGGCAATAAAGAAGATCCAAACCATCGCAGAGACGGTGGTAAAGTGGACCGGCGCTCAATCTGGGATCTGCAGGGTTTAGACCTCATATCAAAAAGCCTGCCTATTTTCTGCTTGATTTCATCTGAGCGAGTCTCATCACATCGAGGCAGAGAGAGACCATCAGAGTGCCATGATTGCTTCGCCAAAAAAAATGCAAAATGTTGATTGGGTGCAAAAACATGCCACGTGGGAGGAGAAATGATAAGCAGTGAGGAAATTAGAAATGACCTTTTAGACGGTGTGTCTGAAGAAGACGTGGGAAGAAATCGATGATTTACGTCGTTGCGTGCGCACCCTTTTAACAGCACACAAGAAAAAACATAAACAGGATTTATTGGGACTCGTACCTCATTGACGGGTTCCAGCTGTCCTTTTTTACAGGTGGGAGGAGACAGAGGAGCGGCGAGAGCAGGAGGGAAGAAAACCAGAGGAGTTTAGCAGGACAGACACGACACACGGATAACAACAAACACACCTCACGCCACTCGGTTAACAACAAACACACCTCACGCCACTCGGTTAACAACAAACACACCTTAGTCCACCCGGATATTTCTTTTTACAGCTGGCATACATACATCCAAAGCTGGAGCCAACAGTTAGTTAGTTAGTTAGTTAGTTAGTTAAATAAATAAATAAATAAATAAGCATTATTTAAAAATCACTACATTTTATTTTCCATAATTATTCGTAATTTTTTTAGCATTTATTTTAAATGTTCACTGATTAATAGTCAGGTTTATAATCTCATCTGTTATTGTTTTGGTTTATTTTTAAACATTAATTAAACAATAACTCCAGCTGTTTTATTTTTTTTTTTAAACATGGCCTTCATCCACCACATCTGTAGCATCTGTTTTATTACCAGACGTTTACATTTTGACGAAAGACCTGGCACAATACCAGATTTTCTTTTCCGATCCCGAAACCTTGAGCACCAGCTGATATCGATACCCATCTGATATTGTTTACGTTAAAAATGACTAAGGTTTAAAAACTTTTTTTTAACTAAAGTTTAAATTATGAATATAATAAAAATAAAAATCCTAACAAAAGAAACATCAGTCGAGTCTCTTTATATGTAAACATTTCCAATTCCAAAATTACACTTCTATCCAAATCCAAATCCAATCTTTGCTGTCCGTTACAGGATCCGACGTTTTCTTTTCTTTCTTTCTTTCTAGGGTATTAGATATTTTTTGTAACTGCACACACTTTGGTTTTTAAAGAGCTTTATAACTAAATGTGAATGTGAATTTCCCTGATATCTGATCCACCATTTTGAGCTGATATCATCCCTGATACTGATCCCGAGCTCTAATTTTAAATAAAACCTATTTTTATAATGACGTGAACTCTCCTTCATGAAGTTTTCAACTAACAGTTAATAATAAATGTTTATAGAACAGAACAGATTTGGGAAGATTTTCTCTCAGGTCTGTTTTTCTGTGGAATTGCTGCAGATTTACGTTAGTGATTTATAGTTGCGTCATTATAATATTTAATAACTCAACATCTGCCCTTAGACTCCCTTTATAAATCAGTTCAGAGATTTTCTACAGTCTTTAAATTAAATTCCTGTCTGTAGTAATCACACACACACACACACACACACACACGCTGCACTTACAGTGGATAAAGTTTAGGATAAAATAACACCAGATGTTCCCTTTAATCCTGAAGAACACTTTCTTCTCAGCAGGGTTCCTCCACACACCTCCACAGTGATCGGTTAAAAAGGTCACGTACTGATTCTCTCATCTTCCATTCCTCGTCTCACCTGTTTACTACTTCCTGTTTCACTACCCCGCCCCCTCGTTTGATGGACAGCCTGCGAATAGCTACGAACCTCCAGCCGTTCTGAAAGTCCAGCACTGCTCGAGGCTTTGATGTCATGTGATTAAGAACGTCTAAATGTTTGTAAATTTGAGTCTCAGTCCTGTGAATGTCCTGCGCAGACGTCCAGGTCCTGCGCTGTAGCATCTGTGAGTATATTTGTGTGTAATGTGAGGATGTCCACTAGGGGGCGGTGTGACACGAAGCACACCACGATGTACAGAAACTAAAGCTGAAAGTCTGGTGTTTCACTGCAGTAGAGAGAATTACGACCAAGTGATAAAGAGGAATCTCAGAATGTCATTAGTCAGTACACAGCATCACTTCTCTCTATTGGTCTGTGGTTGGTTACCATAACACACACACACACACACACACACACACACACACTCACACACACACACACTGCAAATGATTATATACATGTAAATAAAATGTAACAGTAATCAAGCTGTAATGATTTTCATGAAAGGTAAACGAAGCCATCGAGTCCATACTGAACCTCAAATGAACGCGTCCCTTAATTTGTTTAATCACATTTTATTGGCTACCAGCCGATGGTGAGAAACAGGATTAACCAATCAGGATCGTGCATTTTTCCCGCTACGGTTTAGCCAGCTAGCTACACTGCGACAGATGAAGTACTGGAGATTTACGCAGGAGAAGAAGAACGAGGCTAGATCTGGTTTTAAAAGGTAAGATTTTATTTTTTCTCCTGATTAGTCGCATGTTGTTTAAGTGATTTTCAGTGGAATTGTCGTTAAAATGTTTGATTTCCTAGAGTGACACTGATTACGTCTAGAGTTCGCCTTAAATAATTACATGAAAAATTGTGAAATAAATTCCTGTCTAAGCCGGTGTTAGCTGAAGCTGCTTTAAAAACTCAAAACTCAAATCAACATTAACATTAACATGGATCCTCGAGCCACTGCGAGCAAGAGGCGGAGCTTCTGGGATTGACGGGAAAGTCCGCCTCCTCGTTCTGATTGGCTGGATGCTGATTGTGAGGAGAAATTCACACACACAACTTCATCACACACACTGCTGCTTTAACCAGAAAGATATCATTTCATTCAGAGAGTCACACACCATCACACACACACACACACACACACGGTCACACACCATCACACACACACACATACACACAATCACACACCATCACACACCATCACACACACACACACCATCACACACACACACACACACAGTCACACACCATCACACACACACACACACACATAGTCACACACCATCACACACACACACATACACACAATCACACACCATCACACACACTTCACAGATACATACACACACACTCCACAGATATACACACGCCGTCACACACACACACACACACACACACAAAATCACACACCATCACACACACTTCACAGATACACACACACACTCACATACTCTTCACAGATATACACACATGCACACACACTCCACAGATATACACACGCCGTCACACACACGCACACACACAATTACACACACACACTTCACAGATACATACACACACATACTCTTCACAGATACACACACATGCACACACACTCCACAGATATACACACGCCGTCACACACACACACACAAAATCACACACCATCACACACACTTCACAGATACACACACACTTCACAGATATACACACAAAATCACACACCATCACACACACTCTTCACAGGTACACACACATGCACACACACTCCACAGATATACACACTCCGTCACACACCCACACACACACACAAAATCACACACCATCACAAACACTTCACAGATACATACACACAATCACACACACATACTCTTCACAGATACACACACATGCACACACACTCCACAGATATACACACGCCGTCTCACACACACACACACAATCACACACACTTCACAGATACACACACCTTTACACATACACTGTTGCTTTAACATGAAAGAT
Source organism: Pangasianodon hypophthalmus (assembly GCF_027358585.1). Taxonomy (NCBI): domain Eukaryota; kingdom Metazoa; phylum Chordata; class Actinopteri; order Siluriformes; family Pangasiidae; genus Pangasianodon; species Pangasianodon hypophthalmus. Next base: position 987,365 of record NC_069722.1, on the reverse strand, counting down.
ACTGAATCATTTCATTCAGAGAGTCACACACACACACACACACTTCACAGATACACACACCTTCACACACGTGCACACACACTTCACAGAGACACACACATCTTCAAACACACACACACACATACTCTTCACAGATACACACACACCATCACACACACACCATCACACTTCACAGATACACACATGCTGTCACACAAACGCACACACACACCATCACACACACACTTCACAGATACACACACACACTTTCACACACACACACTTCACAGATACACACACACACACACACACACACTTCACAGATACATACACAAACTCACACACGCACACACACACCCTCGCACACACTTCCATTAATGTGTGATAGAGATCTGCTTTCTTTCCACTGCTTTGATTCTTTCTCTCTCTCTCTCTCTCTCTCTCTCACACACACACCCTTTTCTTCCTCTCTCCATCTCTCTCTACCTTTTTCCCCTTCAACTAATCCCTTTACGTCTCTCTCTCTCTCTCTCTCTTTCTCAGCCCTTGGCCCCGCCCTCCTCTGCTCTCCATCAGCGACCCGATGTTGTCTGAGCAATTAGTCGCGGCTGTAACCATGGTAACGGCGGCGGTGCGAGCGGGAATGACGCAGCAGGGTCAGAGAGACACATGGACCACACAAAGCAACGAGAACATTGCATAACACACACACACACACACACACACACACACACACACAGCTCAGTCCACTGACACAAAAATACACACCTGTCATACATAATAATAATAATAATAAACATAATAATAATAATAATAATAATAATAAACATAATAATAATAATAATAATAATAATAATTATTATTATTATTATTATTATTATTATTATTCTGTTTAACACAAAATTCTGCTTTTTTAAATTTAATTTTTTAAACATTTTAAAATTATTTTTTTTAATTAACCCAAAAATTACAAAAAAAATACAAACTAAAATATATTTTAAAAAAATCTACATATAAAACAGAGGAGACGTACATTATAATCGAGGATTATTATTATTTAGAAAAGTTATGGACTTTTGTTTAATGTTATTATAATAAATCTTTTTTTATTTTATTTTTAGTCAGCAAGTAGAGTTAGGAAAAATGTTTAATTATTAATATATTTAATATTAGACAGTGTGTTTTTGTTTCAGCTGACATTTTTAGCATAGAAATATAATATTCCTCATATACGTCGCTAATATTTTTATGCCTAAATGAAAGGAAATAATCGGCGTCTCCGTGTTACAGGTTTTTAAATCGAATTTCTTTAAAAGTGTTGTAAAGTGTGTGCTGTTGATTTCACAGAGCAGAGGCGAAGAAAAAGACGTGTGTATGTCTGAGTGATTAACACTGGCACAGAAATCAACTCGAATATACAAGAAAATAAAGAAAACAACCAAATAAAACCAAAACTGGGGGAAAAAAAAGCGGTTCATGAAACTGTGACAAGTCTTTAAAAAAAAATAAATAAATAAAAATAAATAAAATATGTAAACAGAAAATCTGAGCTCTTAAAGCATTTACACTCTCACAGAAAAGGTTCTTTAAAGGTTCTTAGTCTATTAAAAGAGTTCCACTCAGAGCTCTGAGAACCTTTAAGTGTTCCCTCAGAGGATGTAAATGTGTGTGTGTGTGTGTGTGTGTGTGTGTGTGTGTGTGGTTACTGAGATTTACCTGTGTGTACGCCATCCTGTCCTCACTCCCTCCCCGCCTTCTCACTTCCCATCCACAGCGACATGGTTCTCCCCCAGGTTCCTCTCACACACACACACACACACACACACACACACACACACACACACGCTGGAAAAACCAACACGGAAATAAAAGAAAGAAACCAGGAGCAAAGTGGAGGAAGAAAAAAAAAAACCTCCTGATGGAGTTCTGGCTGGATTCTGGGATCTTCCGTTCACAATTCACAAATCCTTTACAAATCCTGCTCTGGGAATGATGCCGACCACCAACTCCAGATCTGACACACGGAATCACAGCCCCTTCCCCTTCCTCCCTCTCTCTCTCCCTCTCTCTCTCTCTCTCTCTCTCTCCTCCCTTTCATCATCATCATCCTCCTCATCATCCTCATCCTGTTCAGCCCCACCCACTCAGACGCTCCTCAGTCTCTTCCTCCTCTCTGAGTGACTCACGCAGGTTTACACACATGAGCGCAGGAGGCTGACGGCTGTCAGAAATCATCTCCTCGCTCCTAAACAAACAATCAATCAAACAAACAAATAAACAAACAAACAAATAAACAAATAACGTTCTGGTTTAGTACTTCTTCTTGTTTTTGACCACTTGTTGCTCCTCCATCATGGATCCAGTAGAGGAGGAAGAGAAGAGAGAGGGGGAGGTTATGAGAATCAGACCACCTGCTGCTGCACACACACACACACACACACACACACACACACACACACACACACACACACACCTGTACTAAAGTGTAATGCATGAAATATTATAGTGGAGAGTGTGTGTGTGTGTGTGTGTAACCTGAGTGAGTCCACCAAAGGGAATGCAAAACAAAGTTTCCGTGGAAACAGCTGTGTGTGTGTGTGTGTGCGTGTACATGTGTGTGTGTGTGTGTGTGTGTGTGTGTGTGAGACACATGTTCTGTTGCTGTGTCAACAATCCGAGTGCACGTTGTTCTTCTTCAGGCCGAGGGGACAGAGTTCATCACCTCACACACTCACGTACTGATCAGAGTAAAAACACCATCCTGAAGTTGATTATTTTCCCACAACAGCACGACCCCAAGTGTTTTATTCCTCTTACACCACAGCAACTTACTAATGATTCTGATTATTTATTTATTAAAGAACATGTCGTACTTTTTAATCATTAATGTTGTAGATTATCAGAGAAAGGAGTTAGTTCCTGTTCTCGCTTACGTTATAGCAGCTATAAACACTCGTTCCCTCACCGCAATCTCTCTCTTCTTTCTCTCTTCAAGTTAATAATTTTTAAAAAATCGCAGCTTGTTACATCACGTTACCGAGAAACCGCAAAGAAGCGTAAACTCCTCTGTCCTGAAGATGTCGGAAAACTTAAAGTTACAAAAATCCGTTGAAAAAAAATGAAACCACACGTGAAAATATTTAGCTGATAAACACGTTGATTACAAGCAGAATAAATATTCCACTCTGTGTGAAGCTGTAAAAAACGGATATTAAGAACATCATGAACAATGTTGTGACATCGTATTAATTCGCAAATGATTGACGAGGCGTGTGTGTGTGTGTGTGTGTGTGTGTGTGTGTGTGTGTTATCCGGCGAGGTTCTAAATCACACTATCACACTTGAATCGTATCTTTTACACACCTGAGCATCATTAAACACTGCACTGTGACAGAAGCACAACGTTAACGCTGCTAATCTGATTTGATTTAAGAGACAGATGATGTGAGAAAAGGAGAAACGTTTCTCTGGACTCTTACATTAAATATGGAAAAAAGAAATGAGATTTTTTATCCCTGACAGATGGAAGATAGAACATTTAAAAATAAGCTGAAGGACTGAAAGCAGATGGAGATTCAACGCTTTCTGCCTTAAAAAGACAAGCTGAAATGTCAACACGCATCACTAATGTGAGATTACAGCGACACCTAGTGGTCAACACACACACACACACACACACACACACACACACACACACACACACACACACACTCTCTCTCTCTCTTGTTATATCACATATTTAGACAAAGCATTGAACATTTTAAAGAACTCCAATCTTAATGTAGAAACGGAGATAAAACTTTTCATTTGTTCATTTTATCCATCATTTTTAATCCGTCATGTTCTGTGTGTCTCAGATGTTTGAAAGAACGCCTAGAACCATTAAAAAGTTCTTTGGTTGTCCCTTTGAGGAACTTATGAACCCTTAATTATCCAAAGAACCCTTGAAGAACCCATTTCTAAAAGTGTATCACAAACCAAGTGGCTGAATGTTAAACTCCTGACAGGTTCCAGAAATTAAGGAGAAAATAATGAGCAATAAGTTGGAGTTTGTAGCACACACTTATCCGGTTAATACACACTCTTAGGAAAAAAGAGATCTTTAAGGGTTCATTGGATAATTAAATGTTCTGATAGAGAAACTGTTGAATCTTTAAGGGTTCTGCACAGACAAGCAACAACAACAAAAAAACCTTAAGGGTTGTAACATTGACGCTTTCCAGTGACGGGACATTGTATTCATTTTACTGTAAAGTAATGTATTGCATGCAGTGTACTAAATATTTTCTAAAATAATTAGCCAAAAGCATTTTGTATAAAAACAGACAAATAATAAACGCCCTGTTGTAGGGTTCAGTAGAACTCTGAAGAAGCCTGAAGGGTTTTAGATGTTTGTTCTCCTCTTTATTACAGCTGTAATATTAACTGCTGTATATTTGAGTAAAGTCTCACTGCTAATGTTTTAAGTGTTTGCAGTAAGAATGATGTAAACAAACCATGACGGAAACAAACACCCCACCCACCCGCGCCCACCCGCGCCCACCCTCGCCCTCCTGCCCACTCTCATCCACCCTCGCTCTCCTGCCCCAGCCCACCCTCGCCCACCCTCATCCTCCTGCCCACTCTCATCCACTCTCATCCACCCTCGCCCTCCTGCCCCAGCCCACCCTCATCCACCCTCATCCACCCTCATCCTCCTGCCCACTCTCATCCACCCTCGCCCTCCTGCCCACCCTCGCCCACTCTCATCCTCCTGCCCACTCTCATCCACCCTCGCCCACCCTCATCCTCCTGCACACTCTAATCCACCCTTGCCCTCCTGCCCACCCTCGCCCACCTGCTCCAGCCCATCCTCGCCCATCATCGCCCACCCTCACCCTCCTGCCCACCCTCATCCACCCTCATCCACACTTACCCTCCTGCCCACCCTCACCCTCCTGCCCCAGCCCACCCCCATCCACCCTCGCCCTCCTGCCCCAGCCCACCCTCATCCACCCTCACCCTCCTGCCCCAGCCCACCTTCAGCCACACAGTGGAGCTGGTCATTAACACAGGGCAGCGAGTGCTAAGTGAAGTGTTAATGAGGAAGGATGAGTTTGTAGTCTGCAGTCTGTAGGGGAACCGCACTTCTCTCTTTAATCCACACTGCCACTTCAGCCTGGACAGAACCCAGCACTACATCATTACAGACAGGAGAGGGGGCGGAGTCACTAAATAAAACATCAGGAAGCCCTGAAAGCCCCGAGCTCAGACTCCTGCTCAAGCCCCCAGACACATCGGGAGCTCAACTTATACAAATTATACAAAATAAAACACACACAATCAGCTGGAAATAAAATCAAGAAAATCCAGAAGAATGTTAAAAGTCCTAAGAGCTCCATCTAAACCCTCACTGTCTGTCTAAAACTAAACTGCAGATTGTGTTGATTTTTACTGGAACATTTTTATGTCGGATGATCACATGACCATCTCCATCTAACACGCACCTGGAAAAGGACGAGACGTCTGCATCAGAGCCTCAAAAATAAAAGTCAGGACTGCACACATCCTCTCTGCTTCTGCAAGCGCTCTACTGCAAGATTTACGTCAGCTGTTGTTAAAGGTTCTTAGATTCGTACAGAGGTTCGACAGATGTTTCTGACAGGAATAAAGCTGACAAACCCTGAAGGTTCAAGACTTTTTTTAAAGTGTACTGAGGTTTTATTTGATGGTTTGTGTTGCCTTTTATTTTATTTTTGCATTTAATTATAGCTTATTTCATTTTATTTTATTTCTTTTTCCCCGTTTCATTTTACTGCAGCTGTTCTTCAGATTCTTCTTCAGGAATAAACCCTTTTAATTTCTTTTAACTTTGTATTTTATTTTAGAGTTTTATTTTATATTAAAGATTAATGTGAACTTCTGATTAGCTGCAGCTTTTCTTTGGAAGCAGTGCATCAGGATCTGTTAAACTAGAAAAACAAAGTTTCATAGCTGCTTCCTTCTGTAAGATATTTTAAGACGTTCTTACACAAAAGAAAAACAAGAGCGAGAGAAAAAGAAGAAGGGAACAGAGCAGAACTGCAATTAGGAAGATTACATGTTCCTCAGTGGCGTCTCTCTTTCTTCACTTCCTGTTCTGAGCTGGATGAAAACACACACACACACACACACACACACTGCACATTTTACAGAACATGCTTTAAACTTTTTAACAGTTTATTCACTGCATACTGCAGGAAAATATATGATAAAATGCATTATTTAGAAATAAACACCACAATTCTGCAAAATAGAAAGACTTTATTTAGCTCGTGTATAAATAAACATGCGACATATAAATTAAGAATTTTTACAGACTGCCACTTATACAATCTTATATACAATAACGGCAAGAAGGATTTATTTATTATACACTCATTCAAGATGCATTCATACATTCACTCCCTCCCTCACTCATTCACTCCCTCACTCACTCACTCCCTCACTCCCTCACTCACTCCCTCACTCACTCACTCCCTCATTCCCTCCCTCGCTCCCTCCCTCACTCACTCACTCCCTCACTCACTCACTCCCTCATTCCCTCCCTCGCTCCCTCCCTCACTCACTCACTCCCTCACTCACTCCCTCATTCCCTCCCTCCCTCCCTCCCTCCCTCACTCACTCACTCACTCCCTCACTCACTCCCTCATTCCCTCCCTCCCTCCCTCCCTCACTCACTCACTCACTCATTCCCTCACTCACTCCCTCACTCACTCACTCCCTCATTCCCTCCCTCGCTCCCTCCCTCCCTCCCTCACTCACTCACTCACTCACTCCCTCACTCACTCCCTCATTCCCTCCCTCGCTCCCTCCCTCACTCCCTCATTCCCTCCCTCGCTCCCTCCCTCACTCACTCACTCCCTCCCTCACTCACTCCCTCATTCCCTCCCTCGCTCCCTCCCTCACTCACTCACTCCCTCAATCACTCCCTCATTCCCTCCCTCGCTCCCTCCCTCCCTCACTCATTCACTCCCTCCCTCACTCATTCACTCCCTCCCTCACTCATTCACTCCCTCACTCACTCCCTCATTCACTCTCACTCACTCCCTCAATCACTCCCTCATTCCCTCACTCATTCCCTCACTCACTCCTTTGCTCACTCCCTCATTCACTCTCTCACTCAATCACTCCCTCAATCATTCCCTCATTCCCTCACTCATTCCCTCACTCACTCCCTCATTCACTCTTTCACTCACTTGTTCACTCCCCCACTCTCTCTCCCTCCCTCCCTCCCTCCCTCACTCGCTCGCTCACACGCGTGTGATATGTATAAAGCCGTGACGTATCTGTATCGTCGCTTGTTTCATGCTAAACTGTGCTGAGCTCCTTTCCTTATTTCAGATTCTGTTCTGCTTTTAAGTAAAGTGAAGTGAAACAAAACTTCACTCGAGTAGTTGAGCAACGTGTGTGTGTATGTGTGTGTATATGTGTGTACGTGTGTGTGTGTGTGTGTGTGTGTGGGAGAGACAGAGATTCAGCTTGTTATATGACTCAGATGTCCTGAAAAGTGTGATTCCTCACTGTACGTGAGTGCAGGCGTGTTTGAGGTGGAAAACAGAGAAAGAAAAAAAAAACTCAAAACATCCGTCATGATTGCGAAAGAAAGGAAAAAATGGGGGGAAGAAATAATATCAGAATATTGCTCATGAGTCACAGTGGGACGGAGCGACTCGCCCACCTGGTGACCCCGGCGTGAAATCCCCGTCTCCATGGCAACAAGCCGTAGAGGTGTATCTCTAGGGATCAGAAGTGTGTATGCATGTGTGTGTGTGTGTATGCATGTGTGTGTGTGTGTGTGTGTGTGTGTTGTAAAAAGTGAGGCCTATTTGTACAGTTTCCTTTTACAGAATGTCCAAACAGACCCTGCTGTTGACTAATGCACTAAACAAATGTATGTTATGGTTAAACTCTTCAGAGCGTGTACAGGTTATCTTTTCAAAGATAATTGCTTATTAGATAAGTAATAAAACAGTGTGTGTGTGTGTGTGTGTGTGTGTGTGTGTTACAGTAAAATACTGAGTGACGGGGTGGTGAGATGAAGCAGAGATACTGTTCCCATCCTGAAGTTGATTATTTTCCACTAACAGCACGTCCCTGAGTGTTTTATTTCTCTTACATCACGTCAATTTCCCAACAATTACACTGTCCTATTTATTAAAGAACAACATGTTGTACTTTCTATCCATTTATAGTTGCATTTAAGCTTAAAGCTGTAACATCTTCAGGACAGAGGAATTTACACTTCTTTGCAGTTTCTCGGTAACAAAATATGACAAGCTGCATGTTTTTTTTTGTCTTATTTACTTCGAGAAAGAGAGAAAGAGAGGCTGGTGAGGGATCGACTGATTATAGCTGCTATAATGTAAGTGAGAACAGGAACTAACTCGTTTCATGGACATTTCACAACATTAACTGTAACAATAAATGGATAAAAAGTGTAAAAAATGTAATTGTTGGCAAATTGCAGTGGCATAAGAAGAATAAAACATTTACAGGTGCTATTACAGGAAAATAATCATCTTCAGGGTGAGGACAGAAACTCCGCTTCATCACACCACCCCATCACTCAGTATTTTACTGTAACACACACACACACACACACACACACAGTATTTATTAATTACTTAAGGGGAATGTTTTTGCCCTTTAGTGTTGAGACACAGTTGAGAATATATCACTCATAACATGATGACACTGTGTTACATTACTCACTGCTAATAGGTCTTCTTCAGATTGCAGGGGAAAACAGTGGAGTTTTGTGTGTGTGTGTGTGTGTGTGTGTGTGTGTGTGGAAATTTGTGACCTCACTGGCGTTAAACCTGTTCTGACTGTCCCCTTCCCACATGATGTTTCTGAGTCAACACAAAACTCAACCAGCTCTTTCACATGTAGAAAATTATATCACCTGTAAAACGCAGCTGAACAGGTCTTTGGTTGAGAGCGCACACACACACACACACACACACACCAATGAGAATTATTTTTAGAAATCTTTAGCCCATGACCTGAATTCAAGCAGCAAAGTGTCTCTTGGAGCTGTTCTAAACTTTCTGACCTTCATGACCTCTGAGATACAGTACATTAAGAAGGATTTCTACCAGCATTCTATACAGTACTTGTATTTTCTCCAATGAATAAAAACTGCTTTTTAAAATACTGCTTGATAAAAAACATAACCCTTGCTCATATTTTCATCTCTGAAGTCATATTTTCCTATTACACTCAACTTTAGCAAAACACACCTAATGCTACAAGATGCCAGATAACTGAGATTTGAAGACATGTACACCTGAGACCCTGTTTGGAAATAAAGCACCTATTCAGCGTCGATGTGCTTACAGTGGACCCCTCGTCCCAGAGTTGTCCTCTGTGGACGTCCGAGACGGATTAAACGAGGCAGATGAGTCCAGGAGTAGGACAGCCGAGCAGTGACCAGGTCCAGAGATTCGGCGCTGAATTCGGCCCACAGGTTAGACGGCACCGTTTCCTTAACGATCTTTGGCAATGTGACGGTTTCGGGTAGTAGCCCTTTGTCACCACCGAGGAGGAGATGGCGAAGACTCCTGGTTTGTAGCCCGTCTCTTAGAAAACGCAGCAGATCTTCCATCCTGTCCATCAGGTGGCAGTCTTCCCAGGCTTCAGAAGGCGTGCTGAGCAGGAGACGTAGCCAGGCAGTTTTCAGAACGTAGGACGAAAGCACCCCTTTCCACTCGGCTCCGGCTTTTTGGTCTAACGTTTGCCCGCCGAGGTCTCGCACTTCCTTGAGCAGCTGAAGGCACTTGAGATGGCAGGAGCTGGTGGGAAGTTTGGCTTTCAACCATCCAAGGAGCTTCTGCTCTTGCTTTGGGAAGTAGACCGTCCAAAGGTCTTCCGAACGCTGAGCTCTGGGGCATGCGACCAAGAAGGCGGAATCACCCAGAGGAAGCGCCGGGATGAGCCGAACACCCATGGAGATGTGGCAGCAGACGTAGTCGGATCGTGGTGTGAGGTGAAGCTGTACACGCTGTCCCTCAGTGAGAGAAAGGCTGAGCAAGCAGCGCTGCTCAAATGGGTACCGTACGGTTGACAGGCAGCGCTGGGATGCACAGTAAAACCAGCGCATCACCGAGTCCGGACTCAACCTGTAGACTCCCGGTGAACCGTTTGAACGCAGATAGGCATCCGTGAAGACTTTGTGTCGCCGTGGCCATTCCTCCTTACGCGGCGTCTCCAGAGTGATCAGTGGTGCACCACAACGGTTGTCACCGTACCTGCAAGGCTCCAGTTTGAGCCCTCGGGGAAGCCTAAGCGGGACCAGGATGTCAAAACAATCCGGCGAGCCCACTTTGTGCTCCTCGTACGAGCTCCCAATCTGAATAAAGTCCCCGCGAAACGCCAGAGAGGACTCTGGAAGTACATCGGCCCGTCCGACTCGCACCAGCTCGCTCACCAGCTTGGCCACATGAGCCTTGCTGTGGCCGAGAACATGTGGAGAAAGGCGTACATGTCTCTCAAAGTGCTCCTCCAGCAACTCCCTTTTAGGACCCGTAGGTTTTCCAGCAATGGCATGAATTCCTTGTTTAGTAGTTCCAGGCTGAGATGAGCAGTACCTGATGAAGAAATAACACAGTGCAAAGGCAAAGACGTACTTGATGAGCGGGATGGATCCGGTTCCCTGATCAGAGCAGCCATCAGATCGTTCGTCAGATCCTCGCAGGACGAAATGATGAAGCAGCAGTAGGACGCCAAGGACACAAGTGACCAGAAGCCAGAAAACCCTGAGGTTTAGCGTGTACACACTCATCCTCCTGTTCCAGTCCAGGGCCTCTGAGCTCTTGCAGGCATGAGATGGGGGTGGTTAGCCCATGCTGAGTCAGTCTCCCAGATGTTCAGGACTATCTCGAGTTCTCCTCGCTGTTCTAAACTCTCTAAAAGTTCCTCTAAACTCAGAGGCAAAGTTTACACGATGATGTTTTCTTTGCTGAGCACCACAGGTCCACTCATTCAAGACGTTTGAAAATCCCCCTCTCTCGTATACCGAGCGCTGTGTGAAATGAGAGAGCAGCCGTTGAGTGTGTGTGAGCTCAGAGGAAATGCCAAACTCTTGAGAGAGGAATTTCTGCTTTTAAAAAAAAAAAAAAAAAAAACTGAGCCGCTCAGAGTCACACTCCTCCTCTTCACCCTTCCCCCTGCTCTTAAAGAGACACGGAGGAAGAAAACTGACTTCCTGCTTCGTGTTGTGTTTAGCACAGCTGACTTCTGCTGAGCCGCTGGACTTCAGTGCATGTCTATATAATAAATTTAAACTTAAATTTAATTTTAACATAAAGACTTTATGGATATATCATTCAGAAACTCATTAAAGAGTTAAGATTTTAAGGTATCACTGTTTTTACACAACTTACCGAGTAAAATCCAGAATTAATTAAGGCATGATGTCAGACAGGGAGTAGACGTATTAACTAAACTAAACCAAACAAAAGCCCATTGAGGGAGTTACTGAGAAACTCCAGGCCTCCCACACACACACACACACACACACACATCCCATCCCCATGCCCTGTCACTTCAATACAACCCCAGTTCCTGCACAGACCATGTGAACATGTCCTGACCTCCTCCTGCTCCATGTTTGACCCAACAAACAGGAAGAAGAAGCGAGCGCAGCGACGTTCCCGACCCACAAAGCATTTTGCATGCAAATGCTGAATTTTCATATCACCATAGCGCACAATGAAGTCGTTGAGAAGCTTGGCTTGTTCCACTGTGGCGCTGACGTGTGATGTGTTAATCCTGCAGAATTCCTCTAAAGGAGCCACACAGTCACACGCCTGCAGGCCACATCAGCTTCAACAGTTCAGCAAACTGACTAAACAGAGCGCTTGCAGAATATAACCCAAGATTCTACATAATGTACACACCAGTATAGGTCATTATGCAAAAGTTTGCACCCCCCCACAGGGCAAAAGAGTGTGTTCAGTTTCAAGCACAATTCCTTCCTTGTTATCATAAATAATCAAGTAGTGTAAAGTCAAGCGGGTTTTTAACTGTCATTCCGCTATACAGCTATTATACAGTCCTGTGCAAAAGCCTTTTTTTTAGTACAAACTTTGTTATAGATGTTTATTTTCTGACTTCTACATTATTGATTCAGTACAAAACCATTTTAGATTCCAAACATTAGTTTTCCAGCACAAAATGAAATGTTACAGAAAAATGTTTGTATGTCAGTAAAGAAAGCAGCAGATTCCATAAGAGACACTTTTCAGATAAAAACATAATGAAGGCTGCTGGGTTTCGCTGCAGAAATAAGAAGCGAGTCGACAGTCAAAGTCTCCAGAAGAACTGTGGCTGCTTCTGCAAGATGCTCAGTAACACTTCCAGCTCATTTCCTTATAAAACTGCACACACTGCACCTCAGATACTGCTTTATTTATTTAAAGTGAAGGATCGTCACATTAAATACTGACTTTGTTTCATTTATTACTGTTTACTGCTCTTTATAGGATTTTATTAATGTAGAAACATTTAATTTCATTATTTTTGAAGGCATCTTTACTCTACAGCATTTCTCTGCATGTGCCTAAGACTTTTGCACAGAACTGTACATCAGAATGAAATGTTGTATCTACAGGACAGGATAGTAGTACAGTACACACAAGTCTATATAAAGTGCAAATACACAACAGTGTCAGACGAGCGCAAGACAATAAGTACACAGAACAAAATGACACACAGTGCAGTGACAACAGAGCAGAGTTGTGTGGAAAGCTTTTGCGACGATGGCCTGGAAACTACTGAGCAGTGGAGCAGTGTAGTCAAAATAAATCAACCTACTGTTTAGCACAGAAAAATTAGCTTATTCTCACAGGAAAAAAAACACTGTTCAATTCCCACCCACAGTGTTTGATTGACAGGTCTACCTTGCTGAAGGTGAAAGTGAAAATGCAAATACAAATACATATCGTAGAAGCATTTTGTTTTTCGCTGAGTTGCTGTTACTTTGAAATTTGCATTTTAATTTTGGCAGCTGTTGTATGTAATGTTTATGTAAAAACTTAATTTTGTTTGGAACTGAATTCGAATTACGCCTCAAATTACAGGAAACATCACTGTGACTAAATACTGTGACTGAATTAACATTTTCTAATCAGCATGTGATTTTGAATAAAGTCCGGAATATACTGCCATAGTAAGTGCTATCAATGATAAATGATATCGGTTCAAAAATTTGCACCCCCGCTTACTCTCAGACTTCCCTCACATCACGCCTGGAGCCTGATGGAGTCGTGAAAAAATTACATTACATTACACTCAGTGTCAAATAAATGCTGCAGCATGCATCTCACGCACAGCTGAACACCTGCAGACCTTCATATACACGCAATTATCCAATCAGCCAATCAGAGCTTGAGTTAATGTTCACAGTGATCTCAGTGGTGGGATTTTTCACACACAACAATCTTTAGAGTTTACACAGAGTTTATGGTGCGAAGAACAAAAAACATCCAGTGTTAATGAGAGAGGTCGGAGGAGAATGAATGGCCAGACTGGTTGGAGTTGACTGGAAGGCTATGGGAATTAAAAAACCACTCTGTACCGCCGTGGTGAGCAGAAAAGCATCTCGTAATGCACACCACATCAAACCTTGAGGCAGATGAGCTACAAAACACATCGGGTTCCTCTCCTGTCAGCCAAGAACAGGAATCTGAGACTACAGCAGGCACAGACTCACTCAAACCGGACAGTTAGAGATCGGAAAAAGACCAAGAGACATTTTTCCAGTCTTTAAAAAAAGCGTGATTATATGGCCTGCCTATAGCCCCGCCCCTAACTCTAACCATAACCTTCATTATATTTCATACAGATTGATTTGAGTGACTCGAGTTACGTATTTGCACAACTTCAAATGTAAGTTAAATCATTTGCTTTTTACCTTCAAATTCCTGACTTCATTTAAGTGTTAGCATTTTTAACAATGCCTGATTGTAAAATAGAAACACACTTTCCCTTGGTAGTAAGCATAAACAATCAGGAGGCGATTTCCTTGGTGATTTTTCACACTACATTTACTTCAAGCAGTGACGTGGAATCGGCGAGGAGACACCAGTTTCAACAGATCATCACAAGTTTCATTTACAACACTGTAGTTCAGAACCTCCCTGATAGCCTGAGTGAGCTAATTAACTACTTCATTTAACTGTCTAAGTGTCTCTTTTCTGCATTTTTCCACCCCTGAACATGTTAAATACGCTACGAAAAAAACGTTGTTGGTATACATGTTTGATATGAATAATTTTTTTAATTCATCCTGATATTTTAAATGTTCTTGGTGTGCCTTTCTGATTAAATGTCACCACAAAATGGAGGAAAATAGGAAATGCTGGTTAAAAGCCAGTGTTGTGTTTCGGTTTGGACAAACTGAGCTCGTCTGTGTGTTTGTGATCATTCAGGATGGACCAGCAGCACTTCAGCGACGATCTGAACAGATCCTGAGGGACTTTCAGTCGCCAGCAGAACTGCTGTCTGAGGAAGGAAGTGCTATTTATTCTAACACTAAGATAAAACTCAAGGCAGAGAGAGCCTCATCGAACAAACTCCTATCAGCTCCTTATCAAAACGCCTCCGGTTTGAAATACCAACGCTAAAAATACACAGGGTCCTTTCCTGAGTGCGACAGCGCAGACTTTCAGGTCGTTATTAATATTAATAACTGGTTCCTCAACACATGGTGTGATTTAACTTCAGCCTGAAGGAAGCATCATGTGGTGGAAAACACGAGCGGACGAGCTGACATGACCTTGTGATCACATGACACTAATTCTGAGATGAATGTCGGGCTCATGTCACTGTTCACCACACAACTTGGTTTCAGGGTTACTAGCTTGACATGTTGAGGCTAATGTTTAACTTTAGCTTAAGCTGTTAGCTAACTCACAAAATGATAAAAGTAGAGAAATTACTAAAAGTAATTAGAACTCATGTATGCACTGATGGCGTAGATTTCTGATTCGTCTATTTTTCAGGGTAAAATCATGTTTAATGCATGTTTAACTAGATAATCGAATAAAAATATATTGTGCTTGTAGTGGTGCAAAATTTACAACTTGCACTTGTTTAGAAGTTATAATCTTTTAAAGTAGCTGTCTGTGATTTGTAACGCCCTCTGCTGTCTGTGAGGTGAACTGCAATTCCAATTCAAATGAACATTAACAAGATTTCACCTTTCCTCCTAAATCAGTTTTGTTGAAACTACATCTCCAAGTTGCCTTTTAAAGAAGGGTGGAACTGAGCAGTTTTGTTCCAGATGGAGGCAGAGCTAATTTCAGAGCCGGAAAAAAGTCACAAACTCAAAAAAAAAAAAAAAAAAAAAAAAAAAAAAAAAATCGCAGCTTGTCATGTTACTGAGAAACCACAAAGAAGCGTAAACTCCTCTGTCCTGAAGATGTCAGAAAGTTACAAGGTACAGCTTTACCTCTGAGTGTTGCAAAGCGCTGACACTGGAGACTCCTTCCTTAAATGTTACATAAACATCTCCATGTCCCTGTGAATGAGCTGTTACTATAGAAACGATAACGTCTCAGAACAAGCGCATTAATTATAAATAAACCGGTGATAAGGTATACTTCTTATAAAGGTTATCTTTTTTAAAAAAATGTTTGTTTCAGTCCCAGCACGTGGTTAATTTGATCTGCATGCAATCACTCCTGTTTTTGTAACGTTATTTTGTGAGCGTTCTCCGTTCAAAGCCTCCTGCTAGACTTTAATGACTTCATTTGGACCGTAGCATGTTTTTAACTGTGTGTTTGAAGAGTTTAAACGTGGCTCATTTCCTCAAACCCGAGTGACTCACGCTGCATCTGCTGATGTGTCAGCGTGCTCTCTGACACGCTGCTGTACGTTCGACTCAATCTCCTGGACTCAACAGTTTCCAGAAAATTTAAAAACAAACAGGATCAAGTGTCAGGACGAATCTGTTCTTCCTCTCGATTGACTCCTTTCTACACGCCATCACAGAACCTGTGTTTGTGTATCAGCGCGGCAGCCATTTGCCTTCCAATCTAAAAATAATATCTCACGCAACTTTACTTCAAAGCCTCCTTCATATCAGTGATTTTCCTACAGAGCATCTGACCAACACTTCACTCCTGACATTCTTTACACAGAAGTTATAATCTTTTAAAATAGCTGCCAAAAAATCAACAGGGTTACTGATACCTACTGATAAATTCTATTGTATCTAGTCTTATAAATTCTTAACCAAAGCAAATAAAACATCTGAAAATGCACTCTTCGAAATTTTCGAATACTTAAAGGTTCTTTGTCCCTCAGCGAGAACCCTTACATACAACAGCGTTTCTAACTAGAACCCTTTTCGGAAGCTAGGAACCTTTCATTATAAAATAAACCCTCAAACAACACTTACGCTCACAAAATTTTAAATCCTTAAGTGTTCTTTGGTTGTACCTCTGGAGGAATCCTTAAAGGTTCCACGTAGAGCCCTACGAGAGGGTTTTCCTGTTAGAAAGAGGTTTGTTCTGGAGAGCTTTTAGCTTTTGATGGTTCCTTGGTGTCCTTTTTTTGGAAAACCTTAAAAATTCTATGTGGAACCCTACAGCATGTTCCCTATCAGACCGGTTCCAAGTAGAAACCTTTAAGCATCGAAGAACCCTTAATTATCCAATGAATCCTTAAAGAACCCTTGTTTCTAAGAGTGTGAACTCATAAAATTTAAAGCCCTTAAGTGATCTTCCCTCTGGGAGAACCCTTACACGTTCTCTACAGAGCGCTACAACAGAGTGGTTCCCTATCAAAAAGGTTCCAAGTAGAATTGTTTTAGGAAGCTAACAACCCTAACGTATAAAATGATAAAATCCTTGAAGAACCCTTGAAGTACCCTTTTTTCTCAGACTGTACACTTGTGAAAAATGTATAATTCTTAAGGGTTCTTCTGTTGTTCCTCTAGGGAACCCCTTATGTAGAACTCTAGGAAGGGTTCCAACTAACCTCCTTTTAAAAATCAGAGAACACTGAAATATAAAATAAACCCTCAAAGAGCCCTTTTTTCTAAAAGTCTACACACAGAAAATTTTAAAAATCTTAAACGAGCTTCGGTTGTCCCTCTAGGGGGGACCCTCAATAAGGTTCTACATAGAACCTTATAACAGTGTGTGTCCCTATCAAAAAGTAGAACCTTTGCACAAATCCATAAATTATCCAACGAACCCTTAAAGAACCATCAAAGAACCATCAAAAACCCTTCAGTGATCTTTAGAGGTCCCTCTGTGAGAACCCTTAAAGGTTCTCTGTAGAAGACGGTGTCGACGGTGGAGTGGCTGGCTGCCTTATGTCCCAGGGTGCCCTCATGTCTGTGTTAGCTTCTGGCTCTCCCTTTCAGTTATGCTGTCATAGCTAGTCTTGCCGGAGTCCCTGCTTGCACTCTGCATGCAAAGTACATCGTGCTTAACCATTAGAGGACAAAAGCTCACCTAACAATCTCTTCCTTTCTCTCCATCTCTCTCTCTCCCTCACTCTCTGTCGAGCTACACATGCTACTTCTGAGATGCCAGTGATGCCAGTGATCCTGACCCCTTCTGCTCCTCCTCGCTGCCTGACCCATCCTGATGCCCTACTTCTGGTTGGAGTTCTCATCGGTTGAGTTCGCTCGCTGCTGCTGGGGGTGGCCCCATATGGACTGCCTGAAGAACTGTTTGGATTGCTGGGGATGGAGCCACCTAGGGGCTGTGGAGATGGCTTGGGGATCACATATGGGGAGCTGTACTGTAATGGCTTGGGACTGCGACTGCTGTAGTGGCTTTGGGGCTGCAGTTGCCACGAGCAGCTTCGTACTCAGGACTCCATCAGTGGACAGTGGATAGATTTTAACCAGCCGGACCTCTTGCAAATACTGTGATGAATTTATTGGTTGCACAATTGCACTATTTGTCCATATAGTACACAATAGAAGGGATTTATTTATAATTGCACTATCCGTTGCACCCAGATGAGGATGGGTTCCCTTTTGAGCCTGGTTCCTCTCAAGGTTTCTTCCTCATATCATCTCGGGGAGTTTTTCCTTGCCACCGTCGCCACTGGCTTGCTCATTAGGGATAAATTCACAGTGATAAATTTAAATATTTACAATATATACAAATAAAAAAAAAAAAAAAAAAGAAAAAAAAAAAGAGAGTGGTTCTCTATTAGTAGGAGTCCCAAGTAGGATAAAAGGATAAAACTCTTAATTATACAATGAACCCTTAAAGAACCCTTCAATAACACTTTTTTCTAAGAGTGTACACTTGTGGAAAATTTAGAAACCTTTAGAAAGGAAACTAAGAGCCCTTAAGTATCCACAGAACCCTTAGCCAAGAGCCCTTGAAGAACCGTTTTTCTAAGAGTGTACCAAGAAGCTAATTAAATGGTAAACTCTGGACAGGTTCTGGTCATGAAGAAGAAAATAATAAGCAATAATTTGGAGTGTTTACCACACACTTTAGCCAGTTAACACACACACTCTTTAAAAAAAAGGCTCATTAAGCCTAAGGGTTCATTAAGGGTTCTTTAAGGGTTCATTGGATCATTAATGGTTCTTAGTAAAACAGTGAAAACAGTGAAAGTGAGAGGTTTACAAAGAACTTTACAAAAATATTTACATATGATGAAACTCTACAAGATGAAAAGCAGGATGGCTGAGGAACTGATCACACGCCAGACAACCGTTAGTTACACAGTGATTGCATCAGTCTCTCTCTCTCTTTCTCTCTCCTATCTATCCCTCTCTCTCTCTCTCTCTTCCCCTGTCTGTCCCTCTCTCTCTCTCTCTCTCTCTCACTCTCATGTCCAAACCCCTCAGACATCCAGTGTTTACTGGACAGTGGTGTAGTTTTGGATTCTCTCTCTCCCCCTCTCTCTCTCTCTCTCTCTCTCTCTCTCTCTCTCCCTCTCTCTCCCTTTCTCTCTCACACACACAAACGCACACACACACACTGTGTGGTCATCCTCCCAAAATAACCTACTGAACATAACATTAGTGTTGATATAAATACGAATGCAGGATAAACACAACATTGAATATCGCAGCGTTTACACAGCTTACTCCCTAAATAAGTACAGAACCAAAAATCTGAAAATCTTTCTAACTAAAAAATATGTCTTTAAACGAACAGAATCATTTTTAAACTAATAAACAGTTGTGTAAAATAGCAGTGATGCTGTGACGCATATTTACACATGAAAGTTCCACGTCACCTCCATCTTTCTGCTACATTTCCGCCTTTAAACACTGGGGGCGGGGCTTGTTGGGGTGTGGTCTAATGGGGGTGGAAACTGTTGGGGCGGGGACTTTTACAGCA
The DNA here is from genome assembly GCF_027358585.1 of Pangasianodon hypophthalmus. Lineage (NCBI taxonomy): Eukaryota > Metazoa > Chordata > Actinopteri > Siluriformes > Pangasiidae > Pangasianodon > Pangasianodon hypophthalmus. Next base: position 968,034 of record NC_069722.1, on the reverse strand, counting down.
TTTAGCAGACGCTGTAATCCAGACTTACACACTTACAGAGCAGTCTCCATCAAAAACATGCTCATGCTAGTACCAATAAATCAGCTCCTAAGTGTGCTGAGATGCTTTTCTGCTCAGCGTGGTTGGAGAGAGTGGTTATTTGAGTTATTGTAGCCTTCCAGTCTAGCCGTTCTCCTCTGACCTCTCTCATCAACAAGGCATTTCCGCTCGCAGAACTGGAGGTTAGTTTGTGTTTTCTGGAGACTGTTGGGTGTGAAAATCCCAGGAGATCAGCGGTTTCTGAAACTCAAACCAACAAGCATGACATGGTCAAAGTCACTGAAATAATTTCTGAAATGTTATTTCTATCTGGGTCTGAAGTTCGTAACCAGTTACATCCTAACTGTTTTGAACTGAGCTAGATAAGTGGATGAAGAAAAGACGGATAACCGTAAACACACACTAAGTGGGAAAAAGGAAAGAGAAGTCAGAGATCATTTGTTTTCTTTAATGAGTCTATAATCTTTAATGAGATTATAAATGAACTCCGAACTTAAATGGACCAAAGAAGACGCAACACGTGGTCACTGCAGGCCAGTGAGTCGGAGCTCATTAAAGAGCTGGACTTCGATGATTGCGATGATGCGAGATGAAATGCTGGAAAGAAGTAAAGTAAGTCTTCCTTCTGTGTATGAAAGTAACTCAAACACTCGTAATGGATGTGTGAAGCAGTAACATGCAGTACAGTACTGCGCAAAACTGTGCACATGGAAGGAAATGCTGTAGAGCAAAGATGCCTTCAAAGATAATCGAATTACATGTTTCTACATTTAAAAATACTATAACGAGCAGTAAACAGTAATAAACTAAACAAAGTCAGTATTTAGAGTGAAAAGCCTTTGGTTTTAAAAAAAATACTAGTCTCAGCTACACTTCGTGCAGTTTTATAAGGAATGATGAGGTGGTAAGTTTTACTGCTGGAGTGTCTGCAACTGTTCCTCTGCAGATTTACTGTCACACACTTCTTTTTTGCAAAACCGAGCAGCAATCGTTATGTTTTTAGGGTAGTTATGGATGGGGGGCAGTAGAGTAGGGTAGATGTGGATGGGGGGCAGTAGAGTAGGGTAGATGTGGATGGAGGGCAGTAGAGTAGGGTAGATGTGGATGAGGGGCAGTAGAGTAGGGTAGGTGTGGATGGAGAGCAGTAGAGTAGGGTAGATGTGAATGAGGGGCAGTAGAGTAGGGTAGATGTGGATGAGGGGCAGTAGAGTAGGGTAGATGTGGATGGAGGGCAGTAGAGTAGGGTAGTTATGGATGGGGGGTAGTAGAGTAGGGTAGGTGTGGATGGAGAGCAGTAGAGTAGGGTAGATGTGAATGAGGGGCAGTAGAGTAGGGTAGATGTGGATGGGGGGCAGTAGAGTAGGGTAGGTGTGGATGGGGGGCAGTAGAGTAGGGTAGATGTGGATGGAGGGCAGTAGAGTAGGGTAGGTGTGGATGGGGGGCAGTAGAGTAGGGTAGGTGTGGATGGGGGGCAGTAGAGTAGGGTAGATATGGATGGGGGGTAGTAGAGTAGGGTAGGTGTGGATGGGGGGCAGTAGAGTAGGGTAGGTGTGGATGGAGGGCAGTAGAGTAGGGTAGATGTGGATGGGGGGCAGTAGAGTAGGGTAGGTGTGGATGGAGGGCAGTAGAGTAGGGTAGTTATGGATGGGGGGCAGTAGAGTAGGGTAGATGTGGATGGAGGGCAGTAGAGTAGGGTAGATGTAGATGGAGGGCAGTAGAGTAGGGTAGATGTGGTTGGGGGGCAGTAGAGTAGGGTAGATATGGATGGAGGGCAGTAGAGTAGGGTATGTGTGGATGGAGAGCAGTAGAGTAGGGTAGTTATGGATGGGGGGCAGTAGAGTAGGGTAGGTGTGGATGGAGAGCAGTAGAGTAGGGTAGATGTGGATGAGGGGCAGTAGAGTAGGGTAGGTGTGGATGGGGGGCAGTAGAGTAGGGTAGATGTGGATGGAGGGCAGTAGAGTAGGGTAGTTATGGATGGGGGGCAGTAGAGTAGGGTAGGTGTGGATGGAGAGCAGTAGAGTAGGGTAGATGTGGATGGAGGGCAGTAGAGTAGGGTAGTTATGGATGGGGGGCAGTAGAGTAGGGTAGGTGTGGATGGAGAGCAGTAGAGTAGGGTAGATGTGGATGAGGGGCAGTAGAGTAGGGTAGATGTGGATGGGGGGCAGTAGAGTAGGGTAGATGTGGATGGGGGGCAGTAGAGTAGGGTAGATGTGGATGGGGGGCAGTAGAGTAGGGTAGGTGTGGATGGAGGGTAGTAGAGTAGGGTAGGTGTGGATGGGGCAGTAGAGTAGGGTAGATGTGGATGGAGGGCAGTAGAGTAGGGTAGGTGTGGATGGGGGGCAGTAGAGTAGGGTAGGTGTGGATGGGGGGCAGTAGAGTAGGGTAGATGTGGATGGAGGGCAGTAGTGTAGGGTAGGTGTGGATGGGGGGCAGTAGAGTAGGGTAGGTGTGGATGGGGGGCAGTAGAGTAGGGTAGATGTGGTTGGGGGGCAGTAGAGTAGGGTAGGTGTGGATGGGGGCAGTAGAGTAGGGTAGGTGTGGATGGGGGCAGTAGAGTAGGGTAGATGTGGATGGAGGGCAGTAGAGTAGGGTAGGTGTGGATGGAGGGCAGTAGAGTAGGGTAGGTGTGGATGGGGGGCAGTAGAGTAGGGTAGGTGTGGATGGAGGGCAGTAGAGTAGGGTAGATGTGGATGGGGGGTAGTAGAGTAGGGTAGATGTGGATGGGAGGCAGTAGAGTAGGGTAGTTATGGATGGGGGGCAGTAGAGTAGGGTAGGTGTGGAGGGAGGGCAGTAGAGTAAGGTAGGTGTGGATGGGGGGCAGTAGAGTAGGGTAGATATGGATGGGGGGCAGTAGAGTAGGGTAGATATGGATGGAGGGCAGTAGAGTAGGGTAGTTATGGATGGAGGGCAGTAGAGTAGGGTAGGTGTGGAGGGAGGGCAGTAGAGGAGGGTAGGTGTGGATGGAGGGCAGTAGAGTAGGGTAGGTGTGGATGGAGGGCAGTAGAGTAGGGTAGGTGTGGATGGAGGGCAGTAGAGTAGGGTAGATATGGATGGGGGGCAGTAGAGTAGGGTAGGTGTGGAGGGAGGGCAGTAGAGTAGGGTAGATGTGGATGGGGGGCAGTAGAGTAGGGTAGTTGTGGATGGGGGGGCAGTAGAGTAGGGTAGTTATGGATGGGGGGCAGTAGAGTAGGGTAGTTATGGATGGGGGGCAGTAGAGTAGGGTAGGTGTGGATGGGGGGGTAGTAGAGTAGGGTAGATGTGGATGGAGGGCAGTAGAGTAGGGTAGATGTGGATGGGGGGCAGTAGAGTAGGGTAGATGTGGATGGGGGGCAGTAGAGTAGGGTAGGTGTGGATGGGGGGCAGTAGAGTAGGGTAGTTGTGGATGGAGGGCAGTAGAGTAGGGTAGAGGTGGATGGGGGGCAGTAGAGTAGGGTAGGTGTGGATGGGGGGCAGTAGAGTAGGGTAGATGTGGATGGGGGGCAGTAGAGTAGGGTAGATGTGGATGGGAGCAGTAGAGTAGGGTAGATATGGATGGAGGGCAGTAGAGTAGGGTAGATATGGATGGGGGGCAGTAGAGTAGGGTAGATGTGGATGGAGGGCAGTAGAGTAGGGTAGATGTGGATGGGGGGCAGTAGAGTAGGGTAGGTGTGGATGGGGGGCAGTAGAGTAGGGTAGGTGTGGATGGGGGGCAGTAGAGTAGGGTAGATGTGGATGGGGGGCAGTAGAGTAGGGTAGTTATGGATGGGGGGCAGTAGAGTAGGGTAGGTGTGGAGGGAGGGCAGTAGAGTAGGGTAGATGTGGATGGGGGGCAGTAGAGTAGGGTAGATGTGGATGGGGGGCAGTAGAGTAGGGTAGTTATGGATGGGGGGCAGTAGAGTAGGGTAGTTATGGATGGGGGGCAGTAGAGTAGGGTAGATGTGGACGGGGGGGCAGTAGAGTAGGGTAGATGTGGATGGGGGGCAGTAGAGTAGGGTAGGTGTGGATGGGGGGCAGTAGAGTAGGGTAGGTGTGGATGGGGGCAGTAGAGTAGGGTAGATGTGGATGGAGGGCAGTAGAGTAGGGTAGATGTGGATGGGGGGCAGTAGAGTAGGGTAGATGTGGATGGGGGGCAGTAGAGTAGGGTAGATGTGGATGGGGGGGCAGTAGAGTAGGGTAGGTGTGGATGGGGGGCAGTAGAGTAGGGTAGTTATGGATGGGGGGCAGTAGAGTAGGGTAGGTGTGGATGGGGGGGCAGTAGAGTAGGGTAGTTGTGGATGGGGGGGCAGTAGAGTAGGGTAGTTATGGATGGGGGGCAGTAGAGTAGGGTAGATGTGGATGGGGGGCAGTAGAGTAGGGTAGGTGTGGATGGGGGGCAGTAGAGTAGGGTAGGTGTGGATGGGGGGCAGTAGAGTAGGGTAGATGTGGATGGGGGGTAGTAGAGTAGGGTAGGTGTGGATGGAGGGCAGTAGAGTAGGGTAGGTGTGGATGGAGGGCAGTAGAGTAGGGTAGATGTGGATGGGGGGTAGTAGAGTAGGGTAGTTATGGATGGGGGCAGTAGAGTAGGGTAGGTGTGGATGGGGGGGCAGTAGAGTAGGGTAGGTGTGGATGGGGGGCAGTAGAGTAGGGTAGATGTGGATGGGGGGCAGTAGAGTAGGGTAGGTGTGGATGTGGGGCAGTAGAGTAGGGTAGTTATGGATGGAGGGCAGTAGAGTAGGGTAGGTGTGGATGGAGGGCAGTAGAGTAGGGTAGATGTGGATGGGGGGCAGTAGAGTAGGGTAGATGTGGATGGGGGGGCAGTAGAGTAGGGTAGTTGTGGATGGGGGGCAGTAGAGTAGGGTAGTTATGGATGGGGGGCAGTAGAGTAGGGTAGGTGTGGATGGGGGGCAGTAGAGTAGGGTAGATGTGGATGGGGGGCAGTAGAGTAGGGTAGTTATGGATGGGGGGCAGTAGAGTAGGGTAGGTGTGGATGGAGGGCAGTAGAGTAGGGTAGATGTGGATGGGGGGCAGTAGAGTAGGGTAGGTGTGGATGGGGGGCAGTAGAGTAGGGTAGACGTGGATGGGGGGCAGTAGAGTAGGGTAGTTATGGATGGGGGGTAGTAGAGTAGGGTAGATGTGGATGGGGGGCAGTAGAGTAGGGTAGTTATGGATGGGGGGCAGTAGAGTAGGGTAGATGTGGATGGAGAGCAGTAGAGTAGGGTAGATGTGGATGGGGGGTAGTAGAGTAGGGTAGGTGTGGATGGGGGGCAGTAGAGTAGGGTAGGTGTGGATGGGGGGTAGTAGAGTAGGGTAGGTGTGGATGGGGGGCAGTAGAGTAGGGTAGTTATGGATGGGGGGCAGTAGAGTAGGGTAGTTATGGATGGGGGGCAGTAGAGTAGGGTAGGTGTGGATGGGGGCAGTAGAGTAGGGTAGATGTGGATGGGGGGCAGTAGAGTAGGGTAGTTATGGATGGGGGGTAGTAGAGTAGGGTAGGTGTGGATGGGGGGCAGTAGAGTAGGGTAGGTGTGGATGGGGGGCAGTAGAGTAGGGTAGGTGTGGATGGGGGGCAGTAGAGTAGGGTAGGTGTGGATGGGGGGCAGTAGAGTAGGGTAGATGTGGATGGGGGGCGGTAGAGTAGGGTAGTTATGGATGGGGGGCAGTAGAGTAGGGTAGGTGTGGATGGGGGGCAGTAGAGTAGGGTAGGTGTGGATGGGGGGCAGTAGAGTAGGGTAGGTGTGGATGGGGGCAGTAGAGTAGGGTAGATGTGGATGGGGGGCAGTAGAGTAGGGTAGTTATGGATGGGGGGCAGTAGAGTAGGGTAGTTATGGATGGGGGGCAGTAGAGTAGGGTAGATGTGGATGGGGGGCAGTAGAGTAGGGTAGGTGTGGATGGGGGCAGTAGAGTAGGGTAGATGTGGATGGGGGGCAGTAGAGTAGGGTAGTTATGGATGGGGGGCAGTAGAGTAGGGTAGGTGTGGATGGGGGCAGTAGAGTAGGGTAGATGTGGATGGGGGGCAGTAGAGTAGGGTAGTTATGGATGGGGGGTAGTAGAGTAGGGTAGGTGTGGATGGGGGGCAGTAGAGTAGGGTAGATGTGGTAGATGAAACTACACTAAATCTGCAGCTGGGGATTTGGGCTGTGAATATAAGCTGCATTATACTGCCCCCTTGTGTCTCAAAATAGAAAAACAACTCCATTTAACCTTGAAGTCCTGCAATAAAATGTATTTTTCTTTCTTTCTTTCTTTCTTACTAAAGAACAGTCACATTTATTGTTTAACTTCCATTACATGCATGTAGAAGCTAAATGTCATTTAAGGCAGCATTCATCATATTTAATGCAAATGTTTAGAGAAGTATTTCCAAGCTATTAACCCTTTCATGCGTGAATTACGTCAACCTGACCCAAGTTATTTTTTTTCCAAATGGTTTTATTCTTCTTTAAGGATGAAAAAAAAACCTATTGTAGAAGTTTTCTTTTATTTTAGATAAATGTTTTAAAAGTTATTCCTGTGTTCCTGAGGACACCGTGCATTTGTGTGTTCAATTACATCTAATGGACTAATGACTGTCAGTTGTTTGGAAATGAAAGAAAGTAAAATGCAGATTTTCATGTTGTAAAACACTGGATTTTAACACTTTAACACTCTGGACTATTACAAAAACAACAACAGCAGCAACTATAGTCTGAAAAAAACACTATAGTGTAGATCAGAACTAGGAAGCCTTTCTTCTTTTATTTCTTGAAAGAATTGAAAGTATAGAGCTATAACAGAAAAACACTTATTTACAAAAGAAATATAAATAAAGAATAAGCATTTTCACCAAAATATGCCCTTATACTGTAACCTGAGGGTTAACTGGTATGGATGATGTCCAGTTTAATGGACACATGGTTAATCATAATTTACTGCTTACACAATAAGATTATTTGAAAAACACGACAATTATATGGTTCCTTAGATGTTAAATGTTGTGATGAAATTTTATTTACCTGCAAGAGTCTTTTCCTGTAGAAGGATTGAAGAGAAATCCCTGGAGTAATTAGTGATTCTGAACTGCCATGTTTGTTCGAGATCTCTATTGTTGCACTTACAACTACTTACCACTAGATGGCGATCTACAGTGAGGAAACCCCACTAAAGAGGCTAGAATGCAACTTCGACATTAAAATCCAAACCTATACAACACAAAATAATGCTTTTTTAAAAATAGCTGTCCACTGTAGTGACCACCATGCATAAATCTCTTATTTATTTAGTAAAAAATAAAAATAAAAAATCAATTAACCACTCTGAACCACAAATATCCTTTTTTATTGACACCTTGCAGCACCTGCATCACACCAACAGATATTTTATTAAAATAAAATAGTGATAAACATCATCATGATTATAATTATTAAACATTCATTTTTATTCAGATCAACATTTTCACTAAATAAAAAAAACAAAACAAAACAAAAAAAACTTGACCAATTAGAGAAATTATGGAAAGCACAGGCTTTATGTACTGAAAAACAAACAAATAAATAATATTTAGGTGCTTGAAAAATGTGTAATTAGAGATATTTTAATCATTAGTTAGAAATACATTCATATACATTGTTTTTTTTTTTTTGTTGCTTCTTGATTTGCTAAATTTGCTAAGATTAATGTTGGCTTTAACGTTTTAAGGGAAAATTCATTTCAATTCAATTTTATTTGTTTAGCACTTTTAACGACAGACATTGTGACGAAGCAGCTTTACAGAAATAAATACATTCAGGATATAAATTGTAAATATGTAAATTTATCCCTAATGAGCGAGTCAGAGGTGACGGTGATGAGGAAAAACTCCCTGAGACATCATGAGGAAGAAACCGTGAGAGGAACCAGACTCAGAGGGAACCATCCTCATCTGGGAGACACCCGATAGTGCGATTATAAATCATTCCCTTCTATAACTGTGTACTACATGGATAAATAGTGCGATTGTGTAAACAGGAAATTCATCACAGTTCTCACATGAAGTCTGGTGTGTTGAACTTCTCCACTGTCCACTGATGGAGTCCTGAGTGCAGCCGCAGCCCCAAAGCCACCACAGTACAGCTCCCTGTATGAACCCCAGTCCAAAGCCATCTCCACGATCCCCAAGCGGCACCATCCCCAGCAATCCCACTGATCTTCAGGCTCTCCATGTGGAGCCCCAGCAGCAGCGAGCGATCTCCAACCGATGAGAACTCCAACCAGAAGTAGAGCATCAGGATGGATCAGGCAGGTCTGGAGAAGAGAAGGGGTCAGGATCACTGGCATCTCAGGAGTAAGGTGAGATAGAGGACAGATTCTGCAGATGTTGCACCTTTAGACTCACTTTTACTGCAACACCTAGTGTTTAACTTCAGCATGATGAGGAGCCATCACTTTAGTCATCATGGAGACCTAATCAGGGGTCAGGAATTTTAGAGTTAACTCGGAAGAGGATCTGCTGATGGAGATAACTTCACCCAAGCCCTTCATTATTCCATGGAACTCCTGGTGGGACTTCAGTGACGTTCCTGAAGTTTTCTCTCCTCCAGGTTTGAAATACAGGGCCAATCCTTCCCAGCAGATGGAACCAATCTGTCCATTCTCAATTCAATTCAATTCAATTTTATTTGTATAGCGCTTTTAACAATGGACATTGTCACAAAGCAGCTTTACAGAAATAAATGGATTCACAAAAATATATTGTAAATATTTAAATTTATCACTGTGAATTTATCCCTAATGAGCAAGCCAGTGGCGACGGTGGCAAGGAAAAACCCCCCGAGATGATATGAGGAAGAAACCTTGAGAGGAACCAGGCTCAAAAGGGAACCCATCCTCATCTGGGTGCAACGGATAGTGCGATTATAAATAAATCCCTTCTATTGTGTACTATATGGACAAATAGTGCAATTGTGCAACCAATAAATTCATCGCAGTATTTGCAAGAGGTCCGGCTGGTTAAAATCTATCCACTGTCCACTGATGGAGTCCTGAGTACGAAGCTGCTCGTGGCAACTGCAGCCCCAAAGCCACTACAGCAATCGCAGTCCCAAGCCATTACAGTACAGCTCCCCATATGTGATCCCCAAGCCATCTCCACAGCCCCCAGGTGGCACCATCCCCAGCAATCCAAACAGTTCTTCAGGCAGTCCATATGGGGCCACCCCCAGCAGCAGCGAGCGAACTCAACCGATGAGAACTCCAACCAGAAGTAGGGCATCAGGATGGGTCAGGCAGCGAGGAGGAGCAGAAGGGGTCAGGATCACTGGCATCATTGGCATCTCAGAAGTAGCATGTGTAGCTCGACAGAGAGTGAGGGAGAGAGAGAGATGGAGAGAAAGGAAGAGATTGTTAGGTGAGCTTTTGTCCTCTAATGGTTAAGCACGATGTACTTTGCATGCAGAGTGCAAGCAGGGACTCCGGCAAGACTAGCTATGACAGCATAACTGAAAGGGAGAGCCAGAAGCTAACACAGACATGAGGGCACCCTGGGACATAAGGCAGCCAGCCACTCCACCGTCGACAAACCTGAGTGAACGTGTGAGAGTGGGGGGGCGACAGCATCCAAACATCCCATTTCACCACAACACTCTATGCCTGTGAAACCCTCCAGACCTGCCCCTGTACCTAAGAAAACTATTCACAAAAGGCTTGACTAAACAAATATGTTTTCAGCCTAGACTTAAACACTGAGACTGTGTCTGAGTCCCGTACACTAAGTGGAAGGCTGTTCCATAACTGTGGGGCTTTGTAAGAGAAAGCTCTACCCCCAGCTGTAGCACGCATTATTCGAGGTACCAACAAATAGCCTGCATCTTTTGATCTGAGTAGGCGTGACGGATCATAAAAGACCAAAAGTTCGCTCAGGTACTGTGGCGCAAGACCATTTAGTGCTTTATAGGTCAATAGTAGTATTTTATAATCAATACGAAATTTGATTGGGAGCCAATGCAGTGTGGATAAGATAGGGGTGATGTGGTCATATCTTCTGGTTCTAGTAAGGACTCTCGCTGCTGCATTCTGGACTAACTGGAGCTTGTTTATGCATCTACTGGAACATCCAGACAGTAAGGCATTACAATAATCCAACCTAGAGGTAACAAAAGCATGAACTAATTTTTCTGCATCGTGTAGTGACAATATATTTCTTATTTTAGCAATATTTCTGAGATGAAAGAAAGCGATCCTAGTTATATTATCTACATGAGCTTCAAAAGAAAGACTAGAGTCGATAATCACACCAAGGTCTTTTACTGCTGCACATGATGAAACAGAAAGGTCATCCAGAGTTATTATGTAATCAGAAAGCTTACTTCTAGCTGCATGTGGTCCTAGTACAAGTACTTCTGTCTTGTCAGAATTAAGTAAGAGAAAGTTAATAAGCATCCAGTGTCTAATGTCTTTTACACATTCCTCAACTTTATTAAGCTGGTGTCTGTCATCTGGCTTTGCTGAAACATACAACTGTGTGTCATCAGCGTAACAGTGGAAGCTAATACCATGCTTACGAATAATTTTACCCAGAGGTAGCATATATAAAGAAAAGAGCAGTGGGCCTAAAACAGAGCCTTGCGGAACACCAAACTTTACCTTAGCATGAGAAGAGAAGTCACCATTTACGTTTACAAACTGATAACGATCAGTCAGATAAGACCTGAGCCAGGAAAGGGCTGTTCCCTTAATGCCTACTACATTTTCTAGTCTATTGAGGAGAATAGCATGATCAATGGTATCAAAAGCTGCACTAAGGTCAAGCAGCACCAGCAAGGAGACACAACCCTGATCAGAGGCCAGTAGTAAGTCATTTACAACTTTTACCAGTGCTGTCTCTGTGCTATGATGAGGCCTAAATCCTGACTGATACATTTCATGAATGTTATTCCTATGTAAGTATGAGCATAGCTGCTGTGCTACAACCTTTTCAAGGACCTTGGAAATAAAGGGGAGGTTTGATATTGGCCTGTAGTTGGACAGTTGACAGGGATTGAGGTCAGGTTTTTTAATCAGGGGCTTGATAACTGCTAATTTAAAAGATTTAGGTACATAGCCAATGCTAAGGGAAGAATTGATTATCTTTAAAAGAGGTTTGATTGTTTCAGGAATTAAATTCCTCCTCTGCTGTCTCTCATCAACAAGGCGTTTCCATCCACAGAACTGTCACTCATGCAATGTTTCTGTTTTTCCCACCATTCTGTGTGAAAATCCCAGAAGATCAACGGCTTCTGAAATACTCAAAATGTGCACATTAGCTGAAGCTCTTGACCTGTATCTGCATGATTCTAATGCGCTGCGCTGCTGCCACATGATTGGCTGATTGGATAACTGCATGAATGTGCAGGTGTACAGGTGTTCCTAATATATATACACTTTATTATTTATTATACTATATACCACTACCATACATGTGTGTGTGTGTGTGTGTGTGTGTGTACAAATAATACAAGAAGACCTGCTTCTTTAAAGAAATTAAAAGAAAACAGATTTTTCTACGTTGTTTCCTGAAGGTTAAAGCGATTCTGTGAACTTTAAAACTATTCAAGATGTTTCTCTCACCAAATATCCAAACCCTTACACCATCACAGTGGCTTATGACAGTTTAGATGCTCTCTGAAGCTGTGAGTCTGTAAGCAGGTGAGCTGTAAACACTCATCCAGCACAGCTTGAGCACAGGTTAAGGTGAGAGTGTGAGTGAGAGTGATATAGTGAATGACCACCAGGTGGCGCTCTGACACTCCACATTCATGGCCTGTATTAAATCTGCACTTCTCTCTGCTGTGTGCTGCTCAGTGTTTTCCTCATGCATTCATTATGTGAGGAAAGGCCTCCATTTAGTTACAAGTTGATCAGGGAATGTTTAACGTGCATTAGATGAGCATTATCTAACGTTTATCTAACGTTTATCTAACATTCGTTTAGGTTTGTCTAATTCTCATCTAACATTCATGCACCTTTAGCACCTGTCCTTAGCTGGACCTCATATGAGCGTAAAGGTAAAGGTTCTGTAAAAGTTATGAGCGTCAGATGAGTGTTATATGAACGTTAGATGAACGTTAGGCTGTGTTCCAGTGGTTTGCTGTTAGTGTTTGTGAATGAATAAAAGTAAAAAAAAAAAACCTAGCTGACCAGATAAAATATTGATCACAAAAAGAGAAAACTGTGAGACATCGATTCAGTGAGTGAGTTAGAAATGAATAAATGAGAAATGAATGGGAAATTAGATAAGGGTTAGATAAGGGTTAGATAAGGGTTAGATGAGCAGTGTGTAAATGTTAGCTATAATTTCAACAAAACAAATGGATGCAAAGTTCTCGTCTTACAGCATGGAACTAATCGCAGCATGGAACTAATCGCAGCATGGAGGAAAAGCGTTCTTAAAAAAGCATCATTTGGTTGAATATTTAAGTGCTGTGTTTGAATTATTTTAAGGAAGATTGGATTATTTATTTAGATCTTATGTTCAATTTTCAAGTCCATTTATTTATTTATTTATTTATTAATTTATTTATTTATTTATTTATTTCTTATGTGCAACATTCAAGTCCATTTATTTATTTATTTATTTATTTATTTATTTATTTATTTATTTATTATGTACAACATTCAAGTCCATTTATTTATTTATTTATTTATTTATTTATATATACCTTATGTACAACTTTCAAGTCTATTTATTTATTTATTTATTTATTTATACCTTATGTGCAACATTCAAGTCCATTTATTTATTATTTATTTATTTATTTACATTTTCTTTTGTATTTTCTCTTTCTATTATCACAGAGCCTTGGAAATTAAAGCCCTTCTGGAGATTGAGTTTAAACACTCTTGGTGGAAAACAATCTTCATTATTGTGTTGAAACCAAGGCAGCATAACAGCAAAGTTTCCTACACTCACACACACACACACACACACACGCACACACACACACACACACACACACACACACACAAACACACACACACACACACACACACACACACATGGAGATGGAGAGAGTTTTATTGTAAAAATCAGCAGGTCCTCAGTGCTTCTGCGTCTGTGGTCTGTGGTTTATTACAGATGAATCAGATTTCCTCTCCGACTCGCTCTCAATATTTTGCGTAACCGTAGAGACGCTGCGTGGGTGCTGAAGGGAACTCCTTCCTTCTGGATCTGAGTCAGGAGGGTTCCCTCGTCTCAGAACTTCTGCTCAGGGCCCTTTACATAATTATCATACTTAAAGTTCTTTTTCCTTCCAAACATGAATTACAGGAATAAGGTCACACACTGCACACAATCTCCTTACAGGACCAAACAGAACCAAACAGAACCAAACAGATCTAAACAGATCTAAACAGCAACAAACGGAACAAAAAAGAAAACCTAGCAGAACCAATCAGAAGAAAGCAGAACCAAACAGAACCAAACAAAAGCAAACAGAATCAAACAGATCTAAACGGAAACAAACAGATCTAAACAGAACCAAACAGAAACAAACAGAACAAAAAAAGAAAAACTAGCAGAACCAAGCAGAAGAAAGCAGAACCAAACAGAACCAAACAAAAGCAAACAGAAGCAAGTAGAACCAAGCAGAACAAAAAAAGAAAACCTAGCAGAACCAATCAGAACCAAGCAAAACTAAACAGAAGCAAACAGAACCAAACAAAAGCAAACAGAAGCAAGCAGAACCAAACAGAACTAAACAGAACCAAACAAAAGCAAACAGAAGCAAGCAGAACCAAGCAGAACAAAAAAAGAAAACCTAGCAGAACCAAACAGAACCAAGCAACACTAAACAGAACTAAACAGAACCAAACAAAAGCAAACAGAAGCAAGCAGAACCAAGCAGAACAAAAAAAGAAAACCTAGGAGAACCAATCAGAACCAAGCAAAACTAAACAGAAGCAAACAGAACCAAACAAAAGCAAACAGAAGCAAGCAGAACCAAACAGAACTAAACAAAAGCAGCAGAACAAAACAGAACAAAAAAGAACCTAGCAGAACCAAGCAGAACCAAACAGAACCAAACAAAAGCAAGCAGAACCAAGCAGAACCAAACAGAACCAAACAAAAGCAAACAGAAGCAAGCGGAACAGGAAGGCAGTAAAGGAAGATCTTTAACTTTGCAGTATATTTGCAGTGCGTTCAGCAGGTTGTTTGTTATTTTCTTTATCACATCCTGCACTCTGAACTGAAACGTTTCTACACGTCCACAATGAACCGCTCTGTCTGTTAGATTCTTCCTTTTATTATTATTCTGTTTCTTTTTTTAATCTAAAGCGACCTCGCTGTATAAAATAAACAGAAAAAACAAGAATTAAATTAATTTAAAAATCCAGTTAAAAAACACACTTTAAAGAAATAAGCTGTTTGGTTGTTTCAGGTCTCCTGGAGAATCCACTGTTCTGTTTTTATTTATTTATTTACTTACTTACTTATTATCAGAAATGTAGTCTATTACTTAAAAAAAAATACAAAACTTTCTCTGTAACATTGATTTTTTTTTTTTTATTTAAATGCAATGTTTGGAAATTTATTTTTTCTTTGCAAATTTTTTCCTTCCTGCTATAAATCTATAAATCTATAAAATATGTATGCAGATTTATATTTAATGTTTTTTAATTAGAAATTAGAAACTATTACTTAACAAAAATACAAACATTTCTCTGTAACATTGTTTGTTTGTTTGTTTGTTTGTTTGCAATGTTTGGATTTTTTTTCCCACTAGAGGCTGTAATTTATTTCTATCAAATAGGTACAGAAGATAAAATTTATTTATTTGTTTGTTTGTTTGTTTGTTTTATTAGAAATTTGGTTTATTGTTTAACTTTAACTTTTTTTAATCCAATGTTTGGAAATTAATTATTTACTTTCCCTTTTTTTTTTTTCTTCCATTTCTAATAGTAGCGATATATTTTTTCTAGAAAAATCAGTACACAAGATAAAATCTAAATCTTATTTAATTTTTTTAGAGCAGAAATGTTTTTCACATTTCTCTGTAAAGTCGCTTGTTTTTATTTGAAAGGAATCAAATATTTTCTTTCTTCTCGACTCGTTTCTTTCTTCTTGACGTCTGCTAGAAAGTAGACACGTAGGCTGAAAGGTATATAAACAGAGAATTGCGATCTCGTCATGCTGATCTATTCTCCCGCACGCTTTCCGCTTCATCTCCGTCTCCACCTTGTTTTTTCGGTCTGTACTGAATCACAGGAATGTTAACTTTATGTTCTGTGCCACAGGTTCAGAGTGTCGCATGAACATTTTTCCCACATTAATGGAACGCTAAAACAGAAATCACTGAAACGCCATCATGACAAACCAAACATTCATTTTACTCTTAACTGATTTACTCTTAACATTTTATGTAATCTTACTGAACTTTAACACTCCAATGATGTTTATTTTATAATTATTTTGAAGGTTCGATTTTCCTTAATGTGTTTATTCGCATGTTGTAATTGACGTATACATTTTTTATAAACATTGCCGGATTGTATTTATCATTGTGCTGCTGTTTATATACGTTTTAATAGTTAGTTTTTATGATTTATTGTCAACACGCAGGACGTCGATAGAAAACGAGACGGTAGAGGACCGAGTACTGAGCCCTGAGGGACACCATGTGGATCTCCTTCTTGAAACAAACGACTGGCATGTTGAGACACAGCGAATCAATTGTAATCATTGGAAAATTGCTGTTGTATAAGAGAAATAAAACACTCAGTGACGTACACGCCGCTTCGTCACACCACCACGTCACTCGGTGTATTAGTGTAAAAGTTCATGAGTCACTCTTTGCACGCCTGAAGTGTTTAGTCATGAATTTTATTTAAGACTGTAGGAATTTTATTGCACAAATGTAAAACACAGCAGTATTATTTTTAGACAGAGAGAGAGAGTGTGTGAGTGTGTGTGTGTGTGTGTGTGTGTGTGTGTGGTGGAGTTTGTACTTCCTCCTGCTTAGTATCAGAAACTGCAGTACAGTGTATATGTTAAAAACTCCACACAGTTGCTCACCTTCAGCCAGGGATTAAAAGAAAACGTATAACAACTTCAGAAACCAACATATTTTGATTAAATAGACCTCCATTTGTGAATTTCGCCAGTCGTTCCTCCGTACAATGAACAGATCATGTGTTCTAAACCGATACAAATACAGATATGAAGAGGAGGAGCACTATTTTTCTTCTGATGAATTTATTTATCTGCTGGTTGATGATTGTAGCGGAGTTTCAGACCCAAGCTCACGTGTTAGATTTTCCCTGATGAAAAATGATTAACTTGTATGTTTGTTGCTCATATTTCTCGTTCTTCATCGTTGTTAAATGAAAATCATACAGACGCTATCATTAATTTGTTGTTATACATTATATTGTCTTTTTCCAGTGGTCCTGTGGCACAGTGCTCGGGTTCTCTCTTCTTTTTTTTCACATTTTCTCCTTAAATTAGTCTTGACGAATTCCCGCCCACCAGCCAGCGCTGCCCAATCATAAGACAGCTAGCAGTCGGCGAAGGTGAAGGCTAACACATGCTTCCTCTGAGACACGCTTACCATCTTTTTATTGAACTACTGCGTCACAGAGCGGCATAACACACTCAGAGGAGAGCGCTATCTGCCCTCTTCCACATACATGCACTCACAGAGGCACACGATTGGATGGTATTGCTGTGATTGACAGGGGCGAGATAGTATGCCCCTCCCACTCGGATAGGATTTACATCCACTTAGGCCACACCCACTTCCGGTTTATATCCGAATACAAGATGGAACTTAACCACGAATACATACAGTCTAATGAAAATCTATATTAAGTACATGGACTCTGTTTAAATATAACACTCTTCACTGATTCATCTACAATACAGTTTATTTTATTCTGTTAATATCAGCGTCACCTCCGTAAAAAAACCTCAAAGAAGAACACAATCTGACTCAAACACCATGACGATCAGGTCAGGAAGATGAGTGTGGGATATAGAAGGATTTTAATTACCTTAATGAATTGCAATTTTAATAAACTTTTATAGTCTTGTGTTAAAAATAAAATAAATAAACCCTGATTTTGTTCTGACTTTGGATTCTGGAGCGTTTGTTCTCAGCACAGCAGTGAATTTTTGAAACCGGTGTTTAAAAGGTTTAAAAACTTCGATACTGCTGATAGGAATCAGATCCTGGATAATGTTCTGTTCAGTTCATCTGTCACCATGGAACCAAACAGCACTGTGAGCCAGGCATAACACTGACACACACACACACACACACACACACACACAGCTGAAAAAGAATGGTCTTGTTTATTTACTGAGTTACACCAGTGACCTTCGTGTATTCATTTTTTGCTCAATCCAGACTGAATTTTCTTGAGATTCGAGTCAGAGTTGAATCGCGAGTCGGTCAACACGTGACTCAAGTATGACACGATAAACGGTCCTGTCCTGCACCGAGCACCGTTTCTCCTGCAGTCTCCCGTGTTGTGTTTTATGTCGCTTTCCCACCTAGTTAGTGTGTTGACTCTGAATCAAAGTGAATTTATTTTTTTTGGTTTGTTTGCTATTTGGTTCGATTTCTCACTACACATAATTAAACCCAATAAACCAAAAAAGCCAAAAGAAAAAAAAAGTTTTTGAGAAGCATGTAGAGTTGAATTGGTCAGAAATACAGTGGCAAAGAAAAGGGAAACAAACCTTTATCAAGTGTGTGGAGAAATCTCTGAAATCTCTGAAATCATGTTAAACTCTATGTGAATTCACTTCTCTGTACTGAAAACCCGAACGAGTTGACTGGACTCAACAACAGCACAAAAACCATTTTAGATTCTAAACATTAGTTTTCCAGCACAAAATGAAATGTTCCAGAAAAATGTTTGTATGTCAGTAAAGAAAGCAGCAGATTCCATAAGAGACACTTTTCAGATAAAAACATAATGAAGGCTGCTGGGTTTCGCTGCAGAAATAAGAAGCGAGTCGACAGTCAAAGTCTCCAGAAGAACTGTGGCTGCTTCTGCAAGATGCTCAGTAACACTTCCAGCTCATTTCCTTATAAAACTGCACACACTGCACCTCAGATACTGCTTTATTTATTTAAAGTGAAGGATCGTCACATTAAATACTGACTTTGTTTCATTTATTACTGTTTACTGTCTTTATAGGATTTTATTAATGTAGAAACATTTAATTTCATTATTTTTGAAGGCGTCTTTACTCTACAGCATTTCTTTACATGTGACTAAGACTTTTGCACAGAACTGAATTTTGTAGGTAAACAGGTTAAACAAACTTAGATTTTTGATTTATAAATACAAAAAGCAACATGTTAAGTAATGTTTAATCATGATGATTGTTTAAGTAAAGACAGCATTAGAGTTTACAGTGTGTTCATCCCTCAGTGGCCACTTGGTGTAAAAGAGAGTTTTATATCTTGATAAATGTTAATGAGCTGTTAATAAATCTAAAGTAAAATCCTTGGATTCAGATTAATAGTTAATAGAAGACAGAAACTCTGTACTCATCCCTCAATGCACTAAATATTTGACACACGCACACACACACACACACCACAGAAATGCTTGTGTTAGGTGAGACTGATCTGCCTAAATCAGGACTGATCTGTACTTTTGTGTCTCCAAAACGCACCAGATCTGAACACGATGTGCAATTTAATCTTAAAATTGAGTCACATATTGTTTTGGATGTTCTGTGTCACTCTTCCAGATAAGACCTGATATCTGAGATCATCACAGAAAGACCAGTGAGCCGTAACGCTCTCGGGGAAGTTATTTTACGCATGAGTATAGCATTTTAAAAATGAGAGATTATGATGACGAGCTGGAGTTGGATAAAGTTCCATGGCGATTTAATCCCAGATTAGAGCAGACTAAGATCTAACTTGACAGATCGTAGGAGCTTAACTCACTCGGAAAATATTTTTAAAAAAAGACAGACAGCTACATCTGCTTTCCTCAAATCTAAAACACAGAAGCAGACATGGACACGTGTAACATGGCATGGGGACGGCATTGTGTTTTTCTCTGTTTTTCAGAGTTATTTTCTCTTATACGGTGCAGATTCCTAGCAACAAAACAATGTTTCTGTCATTCCTGTGGTCTGGCCTGTTATGTAGATGCCTTGGGCGCGTGTGTGTGTGTGTGTGTGAGAGAGATAGAGAGAGAGAGAGAGAGTGAGAGAGAGTGAGAGAGAGTTTGCACAAAGATCTTGAAAAAAGCAAGTGGAAAAATTTCATCCTGTCGTCAATCTGCATTTCGCTCTGAAGTTAAAAGCATGTTTGAATCCTCACCAAAAACACGTCAAAGGATGAGTTATTACAGTGAATATATCACAAACACGAGTGTGTGTTAGAGTCAGAGCACGATGTTCGTGATGGATATCTTCTGAAAACTGTTATAAATGAAAGCGGAACAATAAATTCGGCTTGTTTATGTGTATCGGGAGTCAGCTGTAGAAAAGGAAAAAGTAAGACAGCATGTAATGCCTGAAAAATCATGGTGTGTGTGTGTGTGTGTTGCACATTTCATTTCCTTGATTTAAAATGATTGCATGTCAGTGTGTCATTAATTTCTCACCATAATCAGGGAGTATTTTCCTGAGCTTTTGTTTTCCAAAGTGTTATTATTACTTTATCCCCAGCACCTGGCAAGTGAGCGTGAAGCCAATAAAATCTAAACCCTTACAGAACATCATTTCACAGATCGTCTTTTTCACGTGTGTGCATGTGTGTGTGTGTGTGAGAAGAACGACATGTGATCAGGTGGAAAATCACATGAATGTCCTGAAATCGCACATCACGTGATGTCATGTGAATAATAAAGTATGTGACCAATCAGGTGTCCTGCATGTGATAAACAAAAAAGAATCATTTGAGATTAAAAAAAATCATACATGGAAAATAAACTATAACCTGAGAGACAATAATAACTTATAATAAATAACAAATTTCCTCAAATGACCAGAAACAAATCCCAGGTGAGGACGGCGTGGAAACCCTGAGGAGCGACGCGCGTGTTTATTCTGTAGCCAAGCATCAGTGAAGTGAGCTAAACAGGAAGACAGATTTCCAATCTAAGTAGATCAGGAAATTACTGTTTCCTGGTAACCACATAGACGTTTGCATGAAAAACAGTGGAATCTTTTTATTCATAAAGAGTAAACATGTCATACTGTTTTTCAGGTCATAACTGAGTCCATGAAACAAGTTAGTTCCTGTTCCTCACTCGTGAAGTTAATATCTACCGAGAAAACACAAAACGCGTAAACTCGTCCGTCCTGGAGATGTTGGAGGAAAGGTTTCCGAAAAGTTACAGCTTTACCTCTGACTGTTACACAGCGCTGACACTGGAGACTCCTTCCATAAACGTTAAATAATAAACAGCTCCTTACTTTCAGAAAACTTCACCATATCAATGATTTTATAAATCCGTTTATTATTAGCGAAGCGTTCGTCGTATACGTCCCTGTGAATGAGCTGTTACTATAGAAACGGTAACGTACTACTGTCAGAGCTGCTGTTATAGAGGATTACTCATCATCTCCACACAGCTGAACACTTTCTGGCACTTTTCCTAATCTGAATTCCCACGAGACACTGCAGTGATGCGTCATTCGCAGAAACGAGTCGACTCCTTTAGGTGAACGCTGAGAATCGATTCTCGTACATGACCTGTAGCCCTGAGTCATAAAATACAGTGTAAAGTAATGATATTGTGTTAATTAGAAGGAAGAATGGGATTTTAAGAAACAGTTTCAGCCATCATCAGGCAGAGAAGAACAATCCCTGCTCAAAATATCTCAAACTTTAGAGAAAAGAAAATGGCAATGAATCATTTGATGAGTTGACTCACTGAAAAGAGTCGGGAATCCTGTCACTAGAACGCAGAAAAAAAAGTGCGTTTATTTATTTAATATGATCGACAGCCAGAAGAACCACCCCACACACACACACACACACACACACACACACACACCCACCTTCTACCCTTTGTCAGGATGTGTCATTTGCTATGTATTTGTGTTTCTATCTTTGTTGCTATGTTTCCTAGGATTTCCCTGAGTGCAATTTATTATTACACACATTGACTAAACTCTAAAACTCAAACAGACAGAGCACATACATTTTTTGTCCTGCCCAAGTGTTCAACTCACTCTGAAACTGCAGAAAGCAGAATAAACACTGCTGAAGTCATCAGGGTAACACTTTAAACAAAAACCAAACCTGAGTCATGTTTAATTCCAGTGGAAATGATCTGTTTATGTCATAGGAACTTAACTCTGCTAGTTTGCAGCTAGCATAAATGTATCTGAAGGTACAGGAAGTAAAACAGCAAGTGTGTGATTACTCTTTGACTCCACCTCCAAGCCACGCCCATCTCGGTTAGTGGTTCAATCGAAAGAATTACTTTATTTACCTTGAAGTATCAACCTTCATTTTTTACGCAAAGTCGCAACTTTTTATACAGATCACGTTAACTTCACGTTGCGTTCAGCTAACACAACCCTACAACTTCACTTCCTGTTACTAGCTGCAGGTTTTTTCCTCATCCAAAAACACTCCTTTCCACTTCTACTTTAGTTTTATTTTCTTCTTATATCGCTGCATTTTTTGGAAGGCGTTGCTCAGTGGTGCTTCTTCGTTCCTACATCACATACAGACGCTCTGACGGATTAGACTCGTTAGTGTTGAGGTGCAAGTATTTAAAGTGGACTTAACCAGACCGGTTATTTGTGCACTTATATACAGACCTCCTAACTACAACAAAAACTTTATTTGTGAATTCTCTGAACTGTTATCATTT
The DNA here is from genome assembly GCF_027358585.1 of Pangasianodon hypophthalmus. NCBI lineage: Eukaryota > Metazoa > Chordata > Actinopteri > Siluriformes > Pangasiidae > Pangasianodon > Pangasianodon hypophthalmus. Next base: position 946,248 of record NC_069722.1, on the reverse strand, counting down.
TTGAAACCAAGGTGCGATAGCCTCGTCATATTAGGTGATTTTAATATTCATATTTGTTGCCCGGATAGTACAAGATTTCTTATCCTTGCTTGACTCTTTTAATCTCACTTAATCCGTATTGGGCTCTACGCACGTACAGGGTCACACTCTGGATGTGCTACTGTCCTGGGGGTGTGGGGGTGTGTGAGCTGGCTATAGAAAACATTGGGCTCTCAGACCATTTTTAATTATTTTTAATGTGATGCTTGCAGGACCTACTACAGGCCCTGAGTCAGCTGATCGTCGTGCCAGGCCCATTAACGCGCTGGTGGCCTCCAAGTTTTCTGAGGCGTTTAACTCCTACACACAGTCTCTAGCCACTGATCCCTCTCTAGCTAGTCGGGGTTCAGAGGAGTTGGAGGCTGTTTTTAATACTGAGTGTAATGCTATTCTGGACTGTACAGCTCCATTTAAAAAGCTGTTTCTCGGCCCTGGATTAATACAGAGAGTCAGTCAATCAGACGAAAATGGAGACAAGTGGAAAGAAAATGGAAAAAAGATAAGCTTCAAGTCTCGTATGAGATTCTTAGAGACTGTATGGTAACTTATTAACAGTGTATTCAATCAGCCAAGGCGCAGTACTTCTCTGACTTAATCTCAAAGAACCATCATAGTCCGAAAGTCTTATTCCGCGTATTAAATCCTGTATTTTTCATGGATAAGATTACTGACATTAGCGCTAGTATCTCGAATTCTCCCCTGGTTCCTGGCTATACTTTAGCCTCTCCTGACTCAGTTACTGTTGGCCGTTTAACTAGGTTTGAGCCTGTTACATCTTCTTATCTGTTAGAGATTGTTCATCACCTGAAACCAGCCTACTGCTCTCTGGATGTTATTCCTCCACGTCTGTTAATTCAGGTCTGGGATGTGGTGGGTTCCTCGATCACGTCTACAGTGAATCAGAGTTTTATAGAGGGGCTAGTTCCATCTTATTGTAAGCACGCCTTGGTGCAGCCTCTGTTAAAAAAAACCAAGCCTGGATCCATCAGTGGTGAACAATTACAGGCCGATTTCAAAACTGCCTTTTTTGGCTGAAGTAGTGGAGAAGGTGGTACTTAATCAGCTTTCAACGTTTTTAAATGAAAACAAAATCTTTGATCAATTTCAGTCTGGCTTTAGGTCTCGGCACAGCACTGAAACTCCCCTTATTAAAGTAACCAATGATTTGCTGATGTCTGTAGATGCTGGGAATTGAGTTGTTTTGGTGCTTCTCGATCTAAGCGCAGCGTTTGATACAGTGGATCACAGGATTCTTCTTGACCGCTTGAGTCAGTGGGTGGGCATTAGGTGGATGGGGAATGCTCTGAAGTGGTTCTCTTCCTACTTACATGAAAGAACTTTTGCTGTGGAACCAGGGAATTCTATATCATCCTCTCAGCCTGTTTTATCTGGGGTCCCTCAGGGTTCTTGTCTTGGCCCTGTCCTGTTTTCCTGTTTATATGCTCCCACTGGGATTAATCTGTCATAAACATAATGTGACGTATCACTGTCATGCTGATGACACCCAGCTGTATCTTCCTTTGAAATGTGATGATGACTCCAAACTCACATCGTTGCTCGATTGTCTGGATGAAGTAAAGGTCTGGATGGCATCTAGTTTTTTGCAGCTAAATGAGTCTAAATCGGAGGTGGTGATCTTTGGTCCATCGAACGTAGCTGGAAAGCTTGCACTTCACCATGGCCCCTTAGCCACCAATGTCAGGAACCTTGGGGTGATTTTTGACTCAGAGCTGAAATTTGATAGATAAATCAATGCTGTGGTTAAAGGTAGTTTCTTTCAACTGAGGGGCATTGCCAGATTGAAGAGTTTCTCGAATTTTAAAGATTTGGAGACTGTGATTCATGCTTGTATTTCATCCAGACTGGATTATTGCAATTCTTTATATCTGCAAAATGCAGCAGCCAGACTGTTGACTGGAACGAGGAAATGCTCTAGTATATCTCTGGTGCTGGCTTCTCTGCACTGGCTGCCTGTGGAGTTTAGAGTGCAATATAAACTCTTGCTAATGGGTTTTAAAGGGTTACATGGTCTTGCCCCTGAGTATATCTCTAGCCTGTTGCAATGGCACTGCACTAGTTAGACCGCTAAGATCGTCTCAGAGTCTCATTCTGAATGTTCTGAAATCAAGATTAAAGACTAAAGGTGATCGTGCCTTCTCTGTGGCAGCTCCACGGCTCTGGAATAGCCTCCCACCTCATATTAGCTCCTGCAACTCGTTGGCATGTTTTAAATCATTGCACCTCTACTCTATTGCCTACGACTGCCCTTAGGGGAGGAGTCTGAGTAGTGTACTGTATTGGGTGTGTTCTTAATTTGTGTTTGTTTTTTGTGGTAATGTTGAGAATGTAAAGCACTTTGGTCAACATGTGTTGTTTTTAAACGTGCTATAGAAATAAATGTTGAATGTTGAATTATATTAGCGAGGAACAGCGGCTAACGGGGCATCACGGAGAAGGGGGCGGAGTCTTGAGTGTTTGTTACGTAACAATACGAACAGAACATATGCACTGCACCGAACTTTTTCCCAAAACTTTTTTTTCCCTCACTCATGTGCTTTACTGAGGCTAATATTAATTTAACAATTCTATTTCATCATGGTTTACATATACATTTCCAGCTTCTTTACAAAACTACAGACACTAAAAATGTTGTTTATTGCACTTTAATGACATTCAAAATACATTTTTCATTATGCAAATAAATATTCATGTAATCATATAGATTTAATTACAGATAAGTAAGAGTAATAAATACATATATATATATTTTTAATGATTTAAACTATCTTGAGCATTTTTTTTTGCCACGTCAAACAAATGACAAAAAAAAGAAGAATTTCAAATCAAATTATTAGAAGTGAAGTGATTTAATTAGGCAGATGGAGAGAAAGAGGTAGGAAGAGTTTTTGTCTTTCTTGTGTTAAATATGTGAAAAGTGTAAATGCCGTCTCAGATACAGAACCTATAGGGTTAATGTCTATTATAAACACACGGATTAATGCTAACACGTGAGTAGGTCAAAGAAACATTAGCAAAAGTAAAATGATGCTTGGAGTGTAAATTGAAACATCTGAGTTCTCTAAAATCACCTGTTAATAACGAGTCACTCTGAGAGGCTTCTCTATATTAGCAATAAAAAAATGAATAGTAATAAATTCAGTTTACAAAAATAGCTTCCTTGTTGCCCTGGTGAGATTTTTTTTTTCTTTAGATTTAGGTGTTGCTCAGGGGAATGTGTCCACCCATTTTTTTTTATTATTAAGTACGGAATAAAACCTAACGCAGCACGCCGTTATAGGACAACGATCAGCACCTTCTGACCAATCAGAATCCAGAACTCGACAACACTGTGGGAAAACGTACTGCAACACGTCTTTTACAGACAAACGGGTCAAAACTAACTTCCTTCACAAGTCCACGACTTTAACGTCCTCTCCATCCTCTTTCTGTATGTTTCTTTGGCCTCACGTGTCTCTGGCTATGGAATATAAGGATAACGTGTAGACTGTGGATTTTATGATTAAATAAACGCACTAAGCAGCAGTGCGTCACGGTTAAAACATCCACCTGGTTAGAGTAATAAACCTGTCTGAAAGAGTTTGATTCGTTTTTAAATAATAATGACTGATTAGTCCAGTGATTCTCTTAAAAATCTTGACACCCCCCTCACACACACACCCACACCCACACACACACACACACGCACACTGTTTATGTTCCTGATGATTAAAAATGGGCGTGTCCACACAATTACAAATCCTTTGGAAGGAGGAAGATAATTATATTGTTAATATTATAAACGGGAAACAGAACGAAGACACTAAGACACTAAGACACTAAGACTCTAAGACACTACTCCCTTCCTGTTTCATTAGTCCCTGGCATTTGTGTCCACTGTGTATTATGTGTGTGTATGTATAGAATGATGATGATGATGATGATGATCTCAGTCTGTCTTCGTGTCTCCTGATGTTCCCCGTCCTCATGCGTCCTTGCCTCTGGTTTTCAGAGGGAACGTGTCCACCCACTTCTGCGTGCGAGCTTGGCACTGCTGCCAGTCGTACAGCGGGCGGTAGTTGAAGTGGCGCAGCGCCTTGTCCGTGCGCACGGTGAAGGAGGTGGTGGCGACGGCCAGCGTGTAGCGGTTCAGCAGCGGCGTGAAGTCGCGCACGGGCTTCAGCAGCCAGTGCAGCAGCTCGTTTAAGCACGCCAGCATCCAGAGCACACAGAGCGGCATGCGCAGCGAGCGGAAGTTAAACGCAGACAGGAACTGCATGTTGAATTCCTCGTAGCTCTTGTAGGGAGAATCGTCGTAGCAGAAGTACGCTTCACCCCCGAGTCGCTCGGGATGCTCGCGTAAAGCCTGCGCTGCCAACGTGTGCATCCACGCTACGTTTCCTGTCGACAAAAACACAACCATCGAGTCACTGAGTTCAAAACAGGCAGCACAACTACGATCAGATGTGTTCACCCTGAAGGATGTTTCTCTGTGCAATCTTCCTCAAGACGACACACACAACAACGAACAGATTCTGTAAAAAATAAATCTATTCCGTAAACCTATAATGAGTAATAAAAATAAATATTCTTTTATGAGTATCTGTACATGTGAATAAACACAGATTAAGAGGATCAATTTGGAAAAGCGTTTAAACAAACAGAGCTTTCATGGCACTACAGATGACAGGCTTACGATAAACACATGTCAAATAGTTATTCACTTATATAGGCTCTTTAAAGTCTGAGCCAAAATGACGAGACGTTTTAGCGTGACTTCACGCTTGGGGTTATTTCTTTTTTCCACAGCAAAAGTGCTGGCTGTAGTGCTATTTTGTGCTGATATAAAAAAAAAAAAAAACAGCTCAGGTCCTAACTAGTATCGGCTAACTAACTAGCGCACCTCACGGTCCAGATTAGATTTATTATTTATTATAATGCAGATGAAGTAAAGATCACTGTAACTCTGGTGATGAGGAGCTTGTTTGCCTTCGCTGTAGAATATCAGCAATGAAATCTTTTCAATTCAACATGTCGTAACACTCTTCACTACCAAGACTCATTTTTCACTGGCACTTTGTCCTCCATGTTTGTTTTTCTTGCTTATCCTCCATCTATCAGGAGCGATAAAGCAGGTTGCAAGATGGAGGATAAGCAAGAAAAACAAACATGGATTTGCATTATATTGCATTATTAACAATAATAAATCTAATCTAGACTGCGAGGTGTGAAAGCAGAGTGGCCATCGATGGAAGCTCTAACATCAGTCCAGAGGCGAGTCGTGTTGGTTCAGATTTTGTTACAAGTTTTAAGCGTTATGTTTCCGTTATGCCGCTCGTGTTAGGGGTCACCACGGCGGATCATCAGTCTGCATATTAGATTATTGATGCCCTTCCTGATGCAGCCCTCTCCAGTTTTATCCGGGCTTGGGGCCGGCACTGGGAGCGCACTTGTGTGGGGTCGGATCCCTGGCCGGGAATCGAACCCACTGGTCCTCCAGGGCCCCGTCTGACTCACTGCATAATCATCTATAATCACATATAATAATAAAAATATGCTCTATGGAGCCAGGCTTCAACGCAGCGCTCAAGGGCGTAACCAGAATCACAAGTGTACACTGCGGAAATGTGCTCCACACCCTTCTGCACCGCTGGCCAAATGACACACTTTCTTATTTATTTAAGGGAAAAGAAGTAAACACAGTAAAGTTTCAGCAAATATTAATGCACTGTTGCTTTACATTTTAGGACCTTGTGAAAAACTAGAAATAAATGAAATACTAAGACAGCTTGCAGTCAGCTAGGAGTCTTCCTCTTCTCGTTTAATGAATTTTCACCCACTCTTCCAAGCCAACGTTTCTCATCCTGAGACATCCGTGAGACGTGTTGTGTGCACAGCATGCTTCAGATCAACACACAGATTTTCAGTCAGGTTCTTTCATCTACCTGTGCAGTATTTCCTGTCACACAACCTCGAAGCATAATAAACCCACTCCCACGCTTTACACTCAGCAAGGTGCTCTTTTCATGAAATGATGCTCCTTTGTTTCTCCAGACATACCTTTGGTGATTCTGAAAATGCGTCTGGCTTATCTACGTATTGTTTTGCATACTTCTGTATGTTGGCTTTTGTGTTGAGGTCACAGATAATGTTTCCTTCTGATGACTCTTCCATGCAGATCATGTTAGTGCAAGCAATGCTGCAGAGTAGAACAGTGCACCATGACAGCTGTGTCAGCTTTGCACTTCCTTTCTCGATCTGTCAGATTTTGCCTTGACTTCCACAGTTCCCCTTCACTGCTAATTTTGAATGACATTTCAGACAAAGGAAACTGTGAGCTGAAAGAGCCTTGATGAAGAAGAAAAAAACCCTCCAGCTCTGGAATTCGGGGTCCTCATGACACAATGACGCATTGGCTGTCATCATTAAAGGTTCTTTAGTTCTGCACCGGTTTTTCTACAAGGCTGATGTTGCTGACCACCAAGGGAGGCTTATAACCACTAATTTAGCATCACGCATGCAAGTCTAAATCATTACACACTCGCTTCAAATGTCAGATGTGGTTTCTGACTCTCTCATCATGCTGTCTATAAATAAAGATGAAAGGAAGATGAATCACTTCTTCTGCATGAGACTCTGAAGGTGGATGTGATAATAAAGTTCCCAGTTGATTTTTTTTTCCAAATACACTTATTTGTTCTGCAGTATCATGTGAATGGAGGGCGGAGTCTTGGAGAAGGAGCATTTCATGAATGAGTGTGCACTTGTGTAGGATTAACAATGATTAGCTATGTCTTTTGCAGTAGGGAACTTTCAGCTGAGCAGAGCGGTAAAACTTGTAGCCTGTCTATACGCCTGTTAGTAACATTAGCCTCATCTTGGTTGACCTGGGGTTAGCGTAGCATTGCGTACGTTTGGTTAAACTTTACACTCGTATACCTGCGTAAACACGTCCGTGCTCGGTGTCTCGCGGAACTCCTTTAATGAGCCAGCCGCCCGTGCGAACACCCATCATGTAGAAATCCTTCATCAGCTGGTGGTTTTCACCGTAAATCCCTGTGGGACGCAGCGCACACGTGTACAGAGACGCACCGCCTGCAACCTGCACGCAGAGAAACAAACAGGAAATAAATAAAAACAAGTCAGTAATTAACACTGTGTGTGTGTGTGTGTGTGTGTGTGTGTGTTACAGTAAAATACTGTTACTCTTCCCACCCTTATTTTTCCTTATAACAGCAGGTGTGTTGAGTGTTTTATTCCTCTTATACCACTGCCAATAATTACAATTTTACTTGTTAAAAAAAGACATCATATATTTTATCCATTTATAGTTACATTAAATGTTGTGAAATGAGTTAGCTCCTGTTCTCGCTTATGTTATAGCAGCTATAAACACTCGTTCCCTCACCAGTCTCTCTTTTTTTCTCTCTCTTGAAGTTAATAAGTTAAAAAACGCAGCTTGTTAAATCATGGTACTGAGAAGCGTAAACTCCTCTGTCCTGAAGACGTCAGAAAACTTAACAGCTTTACTTCTGACTGTTACAAAGCGCTGACACTGGAGACTCCTTCCAGAAATGTTCAATCAATGTCTTTTTACAGAATCAATGACTACACACTTTTTTTTTTTTTACACGTCCCTGTGAATGATCTGTTACTATAGAAACGGTAACATGTTAGAACGAGCTCATTAATTATAAATAAAGCTGTGATTAGCAGCTGCGCTACTGTCAGAGCTGCTGTTCTAGAGAATTAATCAACACCTCCTGACCAATCAGAGTCCAGAATCCAGAATTCAGCAGCGCTGTGGTGTAAAATAAGTTATTTTAAATGATAAAAATGAACACAGTGTGTCTCTGGCAGGAGAAAGTGAACATCTTCAGTAATGATCAGCTCATTATCTTGTTCATAAACAGAAATAAAAGCAGTCAGTCGGTGAGTGGTGATGAATA